>NW_007260476.1:930914-962053 GCF_000164805.1 Carlito syrichta
TCCTTTCTTTCTTTCCTTTCTTTCCTCTTTTCCTCCTTCCCTCCCTCCCTCCCTCTCTTCCTTCTTCCTTTCCTTTCTTTCATCTTTATGTGACCATCAAAGGAGCACAAAGATTTGGGAGCAGACAAATAAGGGCTCAAATCCTAGCTTTATCACTTAATAGTTGTAAGACCTTGGGGAAATTGCTTTGCTACATTTTTTTGTGAAACTGTAGATTATGCAAACTACCTTTCAGGGTTTTTATAAGGACTATAGAGGTTGCACATAAAGAAGCTGTCACATTAAAAAATAAGTATTCCATTACCAGTAAATGGGAGCATTCACCTAAATGTAATGAGGTAGAATTTGTAAGTGATCTCTTCCTGATAATTATTTTTGTAATGCTTCATTATTTACCAAAAGTAACTGAAAGTAAACAAAAGGTATATATTCACATTTGTAACTTTCTAGATAAGGACCAGTAAGCTTTATCCTTTCTCCTCTTCCTCCTGACCTTCCTTCTCCTTCTCTTCAATATGTCTATAGCATATTGCACTTATTAATGTCAGCATGAATCCTAGGGACACATTTTATCTAGCACAATGTAAAATTATACAGGTGACCGGGCTCAGTGGCTCAGCCTGTAATCCCAGCACTTTGGGAGGCCGAGGTGAGTGGAATGCTTGAGCCTGCGGGCTCGAGACCAGTACCGGCAACTTGGTGAGACCTCGTCTCTACAATTAAAAAAAAAATTAGCCGGGCGTAGTAGCACGCACCTGTAGTTATGGCTATTTGGAAGGCTGAGGCAGAAGGATCGCTGGAGCCCAGCAGGTCGACGCTGGGATGGCCGTGAGCATGCCACTGCACTTCAGCCTGGCCAATCGAGTGAGACTCCAACTCAAAAAAAAAAAAAAAAAAAAAGATTCTACAGGTAATTTTTGCTATGAATCTCCTGTTCCTTTTTTCCTTACCATGATGAAAGAAAATCCTGTCCAGAGAGAAATCCAGTCATGGGGACATGGAGGAATGTCAGTGGTTTGACTGTGAACAGCTATCGCGATCGCAGGACCTTCACAGACAGTGCATCTGTAATGCAAAACAAAGACTATGTCGGCATCACCACTTTCTGCACCCTGATGTGCTGCCGTACGTTCCATTACAAGTGCAGTGATTCACTTGGTCTCATTGCAAAACTAAAGGACTTGATTTTTACCTGCTGATATAAGGCTCAAGGGCCTTGCCAGTGATTGGAGCCATGTCCATTGGCATCAGAGCTGGTGTTGACAGCCAGTATGAATAATCGTTTCGAGATGCGAAATTACAAACATTATTGACGTTACAGAATAAGAATGGCATTGTGGTAAATCGCTGCAGGCAGCTGCCAAGAGTTCCTAATAAGACATCAGACTGAGTATCACTTTCAGTAAGTTATTTTTAGTATCATTATTTGATAGAGGATAACTAAAATGTAACCTGCATCCAAAACTGGACAAAGACAGAAGAGTTATTTGCCAAATGTAGTATTGGAAAGTTTTCATACTGATAGAAATCAGAGCTCCTATATGCAAGCCTATCCTTTCTTTCGCCTTTAATACTTCCTGTGGTTCTTTCTAATCCGTCTAGAACTTGGGGGCCGGCATAGGTCAGTTGGGACAATGCTTTTGCTTCAAAGCATTCCCACTTACATATATGTATGTAATAGTTAATAATAGTAAAAGTTTATAAAGTTAAAGCTTTATAAGTAACCTTTAAGATTAAAAAGACAAGTGGCTTAAGTGAAAATCGTTTGCAACGAACAGGACAAGTTAGGCTGGCATTCACAAGCTAGGCTGTGTCTAGCATTTTACTTTCTAGCATGGAATTTAGACATTAGGCCAATGTTGTTTTATGTGCTTTCTTTAAAATGTGCTGGAAGGTTACTCAAGTTTGTTTAAGCTTAACTTCACAGAAAGCACCCTATTTTATAAAAGTTGACAATCTGCATATAGAACAACACAACTGAAAACTAGGACTGGGACATTACCAAGGTCTTGTCCATGGGCTCGTTCATTTCCTTGTACAAAAAGAAGAGAAAACCCACTGTAGAGTGGTTCTGTCCCTTCTGGACATGAAGGAATCGCTGTTGTCTGACTGTGTCGGGTGAAAACAAAACCTCTCATTGTTGGCCCAGTAGCAGGTGATGCAATGTCTCCAGTTTTTCCCTTCAAACCTGGCAATCCATTTGATCCAGGTGGTCCTTCAAAAACACATTATAAGTGTTGCAACACAAAACCTCATACTTGTTTTTCCAAAGCACTAATTTAAATTGAGCTCCAAACATAGAAAAGAATCCTAGAGAAGATTGGCTTATAAAATAGCCCAACAATATTATTAAATGTTAAGCAGTTTATCACACAATGCTTCTTATTGTAGGTATTTGTGTGTATCTTATTACAAATCTTTTGAGATCAGATCTTCCTTATATTTGAATGCCCCTTTGAGGCCTGACACAGTGGCCTGAACTTGTAGCTCTTATGTACATTTAAAAAAAATAAATAAATGAATGAATCCTCCTATAATGTGAGGGGGAAAAATAAAATCAAATATCCATTCAAGTAGATGAAAAATTACTTATGTTTTTCATGAATTCACTATACAATCATGGAAAATATTGAAATTCCTTTTTAAAGGTTCAAACCTCAAGAAAGATTTTGATCAATTAGTAAGGTCATTTTTTAAAAAACTGTAATAATCAGTTTTTTAGTTTCTTAGTTTCCTTTATTTATATGAGTTAAAAACAGAGTAAGTGGTTTATATATTTTTCCCCTGCAGTTGGAGCAGGCTAATCTACATTTGTAACTTTCTAGATAAGAACCAGTGAGCTTTATCCTTTCTCCCCTTCCTCCTGACCTTCCTTCTCCTCTTCATCAAATAGCTATTATTTATGATATTGGCATTGGCTATCACCTCCTCACCCCCAATCCATTTTCACTGCCAACCCATCCTGACTTGACTTGGGCCATGGCGATGGTCCTTTAGGGTCCTAAGGAAATGCAGAGAAGGCAGAGACTATTAGACTTTTGGCCTGCAACATTGAGATATTGTTGTTACCCACAAACAACCATGCCATAGAAGTCAGACAGTGTCAGAGTTTAGTCTTGTTTCAGGAGTCAGTCCTTTTCATAAGGATTTGTAAAAGCCCAAATGTAATATATTTTTTCAGTCTTCTCTGAATTCTGCCCACTCCTCTGTTCTTCAGGGAACCTGGCCTATTCTTTGAAATTAACAATAGGCCACATCCAAATTCTTCAAGTCTCAGGTCTTACTTGAAAAGTCCAAATTGTCATGGCTTTAATACATAGAGGAGACACATTCTGTTCACTTTTCCTAACCCCTTCCCCCATTCACATGGGCTATAATTGGCCTCTATCAAAAAATGCCTCCCAGTCTTTGTACAGAAATGAAAAGTGATTAGCCAAGCAGGACAGGAAATGGTGTTGCACCTTTATGCAAATATATGCTATGCAAGGCTATTCTGCATCTCCAAGAAAGGGGCCAATGCTACAAGTTTATGTCAGTGCAGCTTGACTCTTAGATTCCTTTATCTTTTATATTATCTTGTTTTGAGACCAATCCCTCTCTGTCACCCAGGCTGGAGTACAGATCAAACTTGAACTTCTGGGCTCAAGCAATCCTCTCACCTCAGCCTGCAAAGTACTGGTACTACAGGTGTGTGCCACCATGCCAGGCTCCCTTTATCATTTTTAAGAGGCCTCCACAGCACTGGGCTAACTGTCTACGTGCGGATAATTTCCAACAGAACTTGTATTGCAGTACCCTTGCTCTTGCCCATTCTGAAATCCAACCTTGTTCATTAAAATTCTAAAATTAATCCAATTACTCATAAGAGTTTTTATCACTTTGAAGAGCACATTTAGTTTTATTTTTTATAATTGATATTTTTTATTATGATACTGTGGTGTACAGTTAAGGGTAGGTATACAAAATGCTTCGTTCAGGCACCCTTGTTGATAAGAGGTGTCTCCCCATCATATTTACTACCATTAATCCCATCTCCCTCCCCTCCCATAGTTTTCCACCACTGTCAGTCATTTGAAGAGCACATTTTTAAGGAAAGTTGAATGATTACTGGTACTCTAGTGTGTACTCGTGACAATGCTAAATCATAAGTAATTATGCAATTAATATGTTATTGGTATCATATTTGAGTTTTTAAAAACTTAAGTCTCTAGTCTTTACAGTCTTATTGTAGTCAATCTGGGCATATTATGTCAATAAACTGGGAAATCACGTTTTGATTTTTTTCTTTAACAAGTTCAGCAATCCTAAAAATAGAAGATTTGGATATCTAGGTATTTTCCAGAAGGGTGCTTCAAAAGTGGTGCAGAAGATAGATTCTGATCCAGGTATCAAACTGACACATGTAGCTTATGTCCACAATAAAACTTTACATTTAAGAGGATCTTGTTTAGAACATACACACATTGTTGAATTGTATTGATGAATGGTATAGTTAAAAGATGGCTTTTGGCCCGGCTTGGTGGCTCAGCCTGTAATCTCAGCATTTTGGGAGGCTGAAGTGAGTGGATTGCCTGAACCTGCGGGTTCGAGACCCACCTGGGCAACTTGGCGCGACCTCATCTCTACAATAAATCAAAAAAACTAGCCAGGCATGGTAGCGTGCGCCTGTAGTTCCAGCTACTTGGAAGGTGGAAGGGTCACCAGATCCCAGCAGGTTTAGGCTGCGGTGGCCGGGAGCATGCCACTGCACTCTAATCTGGGTGACAGAATAAGACTCCAACTCAAAAAAAAAAAAACAACAACTAAAAGATGGCTTTCCTCAAAAAGGATACTAAGTTGCTTTTCTACTCATATCAAGGTAATATTTTTCTCTCTGTACTTATGTACCACTCCTATAAATAGTTATGATTCACAACTCCTAGGATTAACCAGCAACACTATTAACTTTTCTCAAAGTAGAACACCTATTAGTGCTTCATTAGTTCTTTTTGTCCACAGGCTACATTTTGCATCAGGCTAAAATTCTGGAGCACATCTGCCCAGCTAAGAGGTAGGAGGAATAGTGTGTTTTAATAATCCTTGATTTCCCATCTTCCAAATGAACATTTGGTCCCTTTGGTCTAACCTGAATAACACAAACTGAGAGACCTAGATATTGTATAGTCACCCACTCAGACAAGACTTCTGTGTATATTGAAAGAGCACACTTCAGTGACTGAAACAAGCTGAGTGTTTGTTTACCTTGCTCTCCTTTAGAACCTTTGTTGCCTTTTTCTCCAACTGGTCCAGGAGTTCCTGGTTTTCCATCCTTGCCTGGTTTACCTCTTGGTCCACAGGGTCCTAGGCAAAACCCGACATTGCATTAGAGTTCATCATATAGCATGAAAAGCAAGGTGGTCAACCACCCTGTTAAACTGGGACCTTCCCTTTCAGCAATGAAAGTCCTGCATTCCAAGAATATCCTTAGTCCTGGGCAAACTGAGATGGTTAGTCATCAAACTCATTACCCCTACTTCCCAGAAAAAAAGATTATCAAAAATGAACTATGAGGTTATTAAATACAGCAGTTTAAAATTGTGCTGCCATTTTATGTTCTTCCAGAATTCACTATGCCCATGTGTTGATCAAACTAATAAGTAATGTCTTTCTTATCTCCCAGCTGATTCTGACAAAATAATTCCATTTGGAAGTCTATTACAACATGCTACGCTTATATAAAGAGGTTAGTTCAATTTCCAAACACCAATGTTTTGAAAATATTTTAAAATCATTTTTCTGATACTTCAAAAAAATGTTAGAAAAGTATAAATTCATAGAACTCAGGTATATTTAGGCAATCGTTCATAAATAGAGCTCGAATACTGACAGTTGTCAGAGGAGATAGACATAAAATCTTTATCTTAATTATATATAAATATATATACACATATATATGAACAAAAAACATGGTGTCTTAAAGTGTATTTGCTCAAGTTTATGCTATGTATGACAGTTTTCAATAAAGTCCAAGGTCTTTTATTTGCTTGTCAAGGGTAAAATGAGCTTAGTTCTAGAACTGATTGTGAAAAACCCTATAATGTTTAACATTTTCTGTGAAGTCGTATCATTTGCTTCCAAAGCACTTTGCAGGTATTTTGCTTCAACCACTTCCTTAGTGACCCAATTCAATGCTGCCAGTCCCACACCTAGATTTCCAGGTGGCCCTGGTGGCCCAGGTTCTCCCTGCATTCCTGGTTCTCCAGGTATACCAGGTGGCCCTGGACTTCCTGGAAGAGAGATGATCTGCAGTGTGCCTGGGTCTCCACGTACACCTGATGACATAAACATAAGAAAAAGATGATGGCTTCACTGATGCATTACCCTTTCTTCATGGAGAGCAATAAATAGTAAGGAAATGTATTTACCAGGTGGTCCTTTTGGCCCAATTGGCCCTGGAGGTCCAATGGATCCGGGAAATCCTGGATTACCCTTTTCTCCTAAAAAGAAAGAAAGAGAGAAAGAAAGAAAGAAAGAAAGAGACAATGCGATTCCACTTAAAACAATGGATTTCCTAGCTCTTGAGCTTGGTGATCTCCTATTTTTTTTAAGACATGGGGGTACAATTCAGGATTAAGTATACAAGTGGTTGGTGATCTACTTTAAGGATAAATACTGGAAGTGTGGTTGGAGGTTCTGTCCTGTGGGTTCTATAACAATGGCTACAATTATGTTCATGTGGGTTTTGGCATGTCATTTGGGCCCAATAGGTCATGCTTAATCAGTCTATTAAGAAATATACCCCAGAAGTAGGCATTAGGAAATTGTATTTTTATATTTTTAACATTGGGCAGGAAGGGTTCCTAAGAGTTCGCTTTTTGAGTTCAGAAACCAATTCAAACCAATGTAATATTTCAGGTAAGATATAAAGTCACACTTAAACTTGTTTTAATACTTCCTGGTGAATTGTATTGCTTGGTTATCATGGCTATCTACTTGCTCAGCTTATTACTCTAGCTTTACTCATAGTCCAGAGTTAGTTATGTCAGGAACTCTCTTGAATACATATAGACTATTTGCTTTGATGTGAACTAACAAAGTGGTAAGATTTCTCTTCTATCATAATCTTTTACACAAATAAAAGAAGGTTATCAAGAGCCATTTATTTGGAGAAATACTGTTTTAAAGAATCTTGAAATAGCATAGACATTACATCTGATTACTTAGACTTTAAGTATAATATTAATAGAGGAAATACAGTAAAATAATTATACCACTAAAAATTAACTGGCAACTACACTGTTAATTACCCCTTAATATTAGAATTTAAGGAAGGTGTTAATATTTACTTACATTCATCAGAAGAAGTCTAAATGTTTCTCCCTTGGGGGATTAAGCATTTCCAAATCAAGAAGAGCAAACTTATCAGTAGTGCCAGCTAATAGCCTTATTTGGAAATCTAAGAGAGTAACTAAATATGCTTCATGGAACATATTTCAAAAGAACCAGTTTTAAGAATCTCTTCTCTAAATACCTCTAAATATTTCACCAAAATATTTCTTTCTTTAGTATGGCCTTTATAGTGTTGTCTGATCTTAGATATTCTTCTTTTGGGCTCAGGTGATCCTTTCACCTCAGCCTTCCAAGTAGCTGGAACCATAGGCATGTGCCACCATGCCTGGTTAACTTTTTGATTTATTGTTGAGACAAGGTCTCACCATGTTAGCCTAGACTGGTTTCAAACCCATGGACTCAGGCAATCCTCTTGCCTCGATCTCCCAAAGTGTGTGAGCCACTGCACCTGGCTTAGGTATTCTTTTTTTTCCCCCTTTTAATTTTTTTTTATTTTTTATTTTAAAGATGTGGGGTACAATTCATGGTTAGGTATACAAATGTTCATTATGCAGGTACCCTTGTTGATGAGGTGTGCCCCCCTCTCCCCGAGGCAAATTCCCACTATTGCCAGTCTCGCTTTCCTGCTCCCCTCCTGACAGTTTCCCACTACTGCCAATCCTTTTCTTATAGTGTTACGATAATTGTTCAAGGTCTGCTTATGAGTGAGAACATATAATACTCAGATCTTTGTTTCTGTGAAAGATCACTTAGTATTATAGACTTTAAGTCTGTCCAAGTTGCTGTGAAGTTCATGATTTTGTTCTTCTTTATGGCTGCATAATATTCCCTCATGTATATGTACCATATTTTTAAAATCCAGTCCTCTTTTGATGGGCAGCACGGTTGGTTCCATGTTCTTGCTACTGTGAAAAATGCTACGATAAGCATACGTGTGCAGATATCTTTTTTACAGAATGATCTGAGTTCTTCCGGGTAAATTCCCAGTAGGAGAATTATGGGGTTGTATGGAAGGTCGATTTTTAGATTTCTTAGGAAATGCCACACTGTTTTTCACAGAGGCTGTACTAGTTTACACTTCTACCAGCAGTGTAAAAATGTTCCCTTTTCACCACATCCTCTCCAGCATCTGTTGTTTTTTGAGTTATTGATGATAGCCATCCTGACTGGAGTTAAGAGGTCTCTCAGTGTAGTTTTAATTTGCATTTCTTTGATGACTAGTGAGGCTCAGTATTTTTTCATGCTAGATATTCTTATTCTGATACTTGAGGAAGTGATGAGTGTGACAAATTTTTCCCAGGTTGCCTGCCGGTAGTCACCCACCCAGTGTCTAGTGAAACTTTTTGGAATAACTTGCTTTGATTTATTCTCAGCTAATTTGCTCCTTAAAGAATCAGTGATTGAAAGTCTTGAAAAGGACCTTTCTTAAGTCTGCTTTGTCTTCTCCTCAACCTGGAAAAGGCTTTCTATGTGAAAATGTGGCTTTGTTCACTTTGGATACACTTGTTATTTAGCATCTCTGTAGTCTGTGATAATAGAGTCCAGACCATACAAAAACAATACCAGATGAATTAACATGATACGACAATGAATAAAATATTCAAAACCTTATTTAAAGTTATAGTACACTATGGAAGACTTGAGAATTATTTTCTGAAACCCAAAGTTTAAATTTCTGTGTGTTAATATTTTAAACTTAAAACTCCCTCAGATTATAGGTTTTTTTCTTTGGGACCAAAACCAATGTGTCCCATAAAAATAAAAATACATAAATCTGTTTATAAAAATTTACCTACTTTTCCTCTACTATCAACCTGGTGGATGCTTTTAAAAAATTTTCAGCTTTTAAAAATTATAAAAGTAACACATGTATATGATAAAATAGACAACTCAAAAACAATACTATTAATATTGATGTAGTTGCCCATTTCTCGCATCCCATCCCAAATACATCAATACTCTCAAAGGTAGCCACTTTAAACTCTTCCTGTTTTTAGTTTAGTTTTTATATAGTTTCCAACCTTAAGTTATGGTTTTAATTGTTAAGCCTCATGGGGTTGGGTGCTGGTAAAGTCTTCCTTCTTCATTTATTTTGAGGTTCTATTTGTACTAACCTCAATTGTCAGTGCTGACTGACTATAGGAGTCTAGCAAATACTTGTGTGCCCTAAAATATGAATTGCAGTTATCTTATTTGCATGTAAAGAACAGTACACAAAAACAGTACCTTTCAAGCCTGGAAACCCATGGAATCCAGGATCACCTCTGAGTCCTGGAAAACCTGGGGTGCCGGGTGCTCCCTATATTTCAAATGAAAGGGAGGAGAACCACAGACAGATTTTTAAAATCACAATATTCACATAATTTTTTGAAGGCAAATAGGATATGTTAAGTAAGAATACACTGAATTTGGCAGTCTTCATTTTGATCTTTCAATTGAGTATTTCACCTGCCTATAACTCCTCTGGCCACTAGAACCTTTCCTTAGGCCTATCATTAAAAATATAAAATTTAAAAACAGAAACTTAGAGTAACTTAGGTAAACATAGAGGAAGGCTGGTGCCAGGAGGGAGGTGTTCCGTGCAGGGAGAGAGCTGTTAAGGACACAGAGACAGTTAAGGTATTTATCAAGAATTATGTTTTGGGTGGAGCCTGCCTCATGCACTTTGAGCAGATTCATTTTCATGACTGCCTGACCCTGTTTCTTCTTGTTGTGAGGCCCGTGCTGTCACCTTTCTTTCCACCTGAACTATTCCTGAAGCCAAGATTGAAACCACTTATGTAAAATTTCCTCCATGTCCTGATACTTGGGGGAGGGACAAGGCTGATCAACATATTTTTCCTTAAATAATGGACCTAAAACTGCTTGAGGACAAAGACCCAGTTGAAGGACAAAGCAGATTCAATCTCTAGGGATTGCCACCTTCCCCCACACCTTTCTCCTGGACTGCCTCTGTATTGACTCAGGGGTAGTACCTGATTCATGGGACTTGTTTTATTGACAGCGTCTGTCATAAAACCCAAGAATGGTATTTGAGTTCTTTTTTTCATTTTTTAAAAATCCTTTGTCTCTACTGGAAAACTCTTATGCAATTTATTTATTTATTTATTTTTGAGTTGGAGTCTCACTCTGTCACCCAGACTGGAGTGCAGTGGCCGCTCCCAGCCACTGCAACCTCGACCCGCTGGGCTCCGGCGATCCTTCCGCCTCAGCCTTCCAAGTAGCTGGAACTACTGGCGCACGCTACCACACCCAGCTCATTTTTTGATTTATTATAGAGATGAGGTCTCACCAAGTTGCCCAGGCAGGTCTCGAACCCGCGGGCTCAGGCAACCCACTCACCTCGGCCTCCCAAAGTGCTGGGATTACAGGCTGAGCCACCGAGTCCGGCCACAATTTATTTTTATTCTTTATTTATCTCTACTGGATACCTATATCTTTTTCATACTTTATACTCTGGTGGCCCAAACTCCTACCCAGTCACGTAGAGTGATTCTTAAACTCCTAGCTGCTTTTTGAAGATTCCATCCATGGAATTATTCAGAGTCTCAACAAGATAGGGTCAAGCAATGTGGTAGAGGTGAGTCCTATATAGACCCAAGTTTTAGAGGCCTCTTAGAGGCAAGATCTTTCCGACTCTTAAGATCCTCTGATTTCCTCTGAACCTTCTGGGCTCTGTCTTCCCTTAGGCACACTGCACAGATGCATCCAAAGTTGTAAATTTTGCTGCCTCCAGGTACATCAGATCCTGGCAATAGATTTCCAAGAGTATAATAATACTCTTATACTATTAAGTCAATATTACTAAAGTTGACATATGCAATATAACGTACAATATAACAATAATTACAATAAGTTAATACTATATTAAGAATAAATCAAAGTCATTGTTCACACTCACCAGGTGACCTGGTGGCCCTGTGTCTCCTACAGTTCCAGGTGGACCTTTTGGACCAGGGCGGCCCATAAACCCTTTGTCTCCTTTTATGCCTCTCATGTGACTCCCCGGAGGTCCAGGTGGACCAGGCTCTCCTGAATTCACAAAGAGCTTGTCAGTATTCGCAACAAGGGAGCTTGGGAGGTTCTGTTTATCAGTGATTCCTTCTAACAGAAGTGTAAACCCGAAACCTTATTGCTGCAAGCATTCTTTCCCTCGGGTATGTGATGGGACAGTGGTAAAGCTAGGATGAGACTATGCCAGTGAAGCGCTTGGTGCAAGCAGGATCTGGTAGAGTAGGGTCTATGCCTGCTTCCCTGAGCTTAGCCTGATCCCTGACGCAGAGAAGTAGCTCAACCAATACAGGTTGAATGGATGTAAATCTCTTTCAGGCTTGCTGATTTGGTAACTACTCATCTCTCAAGTAGGCGACTCTGTCTCAACAAGAGCAACAGAGTT
This sequence comes from Carlito syrichta, assembly GCF_000164805.1. Classification (NCBI taxonomy): domain Eukaryota; kingdom Metazoa; phylum Chordata; class Mammalia; order Primates; family Tarsiidae; genus Carlito; species Carlito syrichta. Next base: position 942,640 of record NW_007260476.1, read on the forward strand.
ACTGCTCTGAGAACAGGTGGGTGAGAGAAAATAGAGAGTACTAGAGGGAAAAGGCAACAAGGGAACGTGAGAAGGAGGCTGAAAACTTCAAATATTATTTCTGTTCTCTAATGTTATTTAAAAGCAAGCCCTCTACCTGGGTTTCCTCTTAAACCTGGTGGACCTCGATCTCCTTTTTGGCCAGGGATGATTGTGCCAGGCAAGCCCGGTGGTCCTGAGTGTCCTCCTATGCCAGGGGGCCCTCGAGGCCCAGCATCTCCCACTGCCCCTTTCCTGCCAGGGAGGCCGGGCAAGCCTGGTGCTCCTCTGTCTCCTTTGGCTCCTGAAAAGAAAAGGGCTCCTTAAGTTTCCTTAATGCCCCTATGATTGGTGTTAGAGTTTGTGGTTATCTTTAATAATGTGGGCACTAGGTTTAAAAATGTTAAGATTCAAAATATATGTTTTTAAAAGAGGCTGGTACATGAAATATAGGTCTACAAGAACTGAGTTGAGACTCTGTCTCCAACTAGCTATCTGATCTTGGTAAAATCACTTGGGATTTACTATTACAAGCCTTGATTTTCTTATTTTAAAAATGAAGGTGATACCTGTACTAGCTCAGTTCTTTAAAGATTCAGTGAGACAACATACAGACTGAAAAGCATGGTATAAGCTCTAAAGTGTTATGTAAATGTAAGCCACAATTATTATTATCTAATGAACTTTAATTACAATGATACTGTTTAGTCACTGATAATTCAATAGAGCACAAAAAGGTAAACTACATGGCACTGATGTGTGCATTTGTCTATTGTCCAGTTAAACCCAGACAAAGGAGTGACAAAGTTTTAATACTTATTCTGTTCTCTGGTTAATTCCCTCTCCCCCCAGTCACAAGAACTGGTCTGTTTTCCCAGTAACAGGAACAATATAGTCTGGAAAGGACAAGTGTGGCAGATAGTTAGGATTTACCAAAGAAGACCCCCAAAAGGTCACAGCTTAATAATAATCTTTTTCATCTCAGAAAACCTTTAAGAAATTATGCTTTGACTTCACAAATGGAAAATGTTGTATGAATGGAAAATAATCTCATCCTCCTCCTTCTCATCTCTGTGTTATTCTAGAAATGGTAAATGGCATGGAAATAGGAGACAAGTTTGAGGAAGGAGAGGGAGAATAAGAGTAAGGCTGATGGTACAGGGAAGGGTTTGGGAAGTTATTATGTATAAAGACTTTGAGTGATTATGAAAATAAAATGGATGAATCTTGACAATCTAGCCCTATATTATTCACATTCTTTAGCTTTTTAATGCCTGTAATTTATGCTTTTAAAAAGAAAATGTTTAGAAGACTTCAGCTTGCTCCAACCTGTGTAATGTTGTTTTGGCATGACAATGACCTGAAGCAGCAAGGTATCTTGGGTTGTGTATGCCATGTTCATTAACATGATTACTTGCGCTGCAATATATTGTCTTTTTAGGATTTGGGAGAATAAACTAATGAAAAGGATTCATACCTTCCAAGGCTCAATGAACTCTTCTCCATATTTAGTTATCCTAGACGGACTGAGGTGCATAATCATGTATTTATATAATTAGGTTACTTGTTATTTTTGACGCATTTTAGCCTACATTTTATATCAAATTTTATTTCCAATTAAAAGCTAAGGTTTTCATTTCACATGGCTAAACTGTGAGCTTAGTTTAAGAATATGAACAGCAACTCTTCTTTTGACTGCAATTCTAAAACAAGACTGTGGAATGACTATGGCTTTATATTCATTGAGTGAGGGGTCTGTGAGATGTGGGAAGGACAACCAAAAATCATCAAGAAACAAGTGGAAGTGAACAACTCTTGTCTTATACTTTAATTATTTAGTCAAGAGGCAGTTCTGGCCCAGGTGAATTTCTTAGCAGCATCAGGCTACGCTTTGCTGGCTCTTAGGAGCAATAGTAACTGGAGGCCTCTTTGGGACTAGGCCACTTTGCTAATAAAATTCTCCCATCCATAGGACCCTCAGCTTAGAAGAGAAAATTAAAGGTGCAAACAATCTAATATTTCTCTCCTGGAAGTTTTCTCTACAATATGAAAAAGAGTTAAAAGACATTGACACGAGAAATCCAAACTTGAAATCTGTCAAATAAAAAGCTTATATATACTTTGAATGCCATGTTCAGTAAATTGCCATGTCTGAGACGTTGAGAGAGTCAATGGGCAGCCCTTAATAAACAACAGCATGAATACAAGAGAGTTCTGAGAGTTGGAATCAGACCCATAAAAATACCAAGGTAGGAGAGGATTAGTATTATACTATATCTCAGAACAGCAGGGAAGGATACTTATTGAGAAGCCATTAATTCCACCTCCATCCTTTTAGGAGGTGATACATTTAAAACATGCTAAGAACAAAATAAATACATTAGAATTAATTTTATGTTTAAAGACTTTCATAGAAGGAAATACAACATTGGATCACAGTTTCTAATTCATTCCCTTTGTTGTGATGTTAATAACTAAAAATTTTAAATTGACTACTAAGATAAATATTCTATATTACCATTGAGACTTCTTGAGTTTACTAGGTTGTTTATTTTTTATATCAAGCATATTAAACTGAATTCTGTCCTTGAAAATGTCTATCATTAGGTCAGGGAAGAATATCTGCTTACCTCGAGCACCAGGGTTTCCTCTTGGACCCGGATGTGCCCCCAGTAAACCTGAAAGAGATGATTTTGGCATATCAATATATGGTTAAATTTACTGCATTATACATATATGATGGAAGTATAATTTATCACACACCAAGATATATTAAAGATCATCAGTTCTATCAGAGAAGACTCTTTAGAGAAGTGAAACATTACAATGTCACTAATGAATCTATCCAAAATGAAATGAGTTGATCAAAGATAATGAGCAAATTATACCTGTTTCTCCCTTTTCTCCAGCCGGGCCAGGAATTCCATCATGTCCTTGGTTACCTCTTATACCCATTGGTCCAGGAGATCCTGGGAATCCTGGAAGGCCTGAAAAAAACAAAAACTAAGCCCCGAACCATGGTGTACAAAGAGGGGACTTATTTCCTACCAGTAGTCTGATGTAAATACCAGGGAGATGTATGGAATTGTATTAAAGGGGCTAATTTTTTGGAACCCTAGGTATGTGAGGCTGACTTCACACTGAAAACTGTGCACAGGTTAATATTATCGTGGAGGTTAGCACTTTAGAATGTTTAGGCTGGCAGATATTTGAATTCGATAGATAGAAATCTCTGACCCCAGTTCTCTGCATTTTTGTCTGGGTATTGAGTAACTGGGAGCAACCTTCTGTAGAGCAGTAGTTGTACAGAGATTCTGACCTCAGGAGAAATTGTTTCTCCCTCATGAAAAGAAAATTGAGAAAGTACAAAAATGAGACCTGGAGGGCCTTTTATTCCTGGAGGGCCCGGGAAGCCTTTGATTCCTTTAAAACCCAAATCACCATCAGGACCTGGCTTTCCTAGAAATGAAGAGAGAGTAAGGAAGAAAGATCACCATAAGATAAATGATCACAACAATGACTGATACAGTCACTCCTTACAGTCAACTGTGCTAAAGCTACCCTTAAGGAAGCTCTCTTGTGGCAGATCATCCCAGGCTTTTGACCCACCTGCTATTTCCCCAGCAAACCACCCTAGAGATGTATCAAATCATTTTCAAAAGTGGTACATGGACCAACCACATGAACCACTCAATGTCCAGTTTATTCTTTCAACTGGGAGTTAACTGCAAATTTATCGAAACTTTCAGTGTCTGAACAGATAGTTTAAATATTATATTTAAGATCCAAAGCTGCAAACCAATAGTTTAGCTGTTGTTTTTAATGAAACAAAACAAAAACTTAAACACAAATTGTAGCCTAGTAAAAAGGAAAGGCAAAGGTCAATCTGGAAACACGTTAGAAGAAAAAATCCAGAATGCTGTTGTAGGTTGAATTGTATTGCTCCCAAATTCATATGTTGAAGTCCTAACCCCCACGACCTCAGAATGTCACAACAGATTTGGAGACAGGGTTATTAAGGAAGTGATTAAATTAACATGAGATCAGTAGAGTGGGTCCTAATCCAGTATGAGTTGTGTCTTTAAAAGAGAAGATTAGGACACAGACACCCAGGAGAAAGACACAGGAAGAAGACAGCCATTCACAAGGCAAGGAGAGATGCGTTAGAAGAAGCCAGTGCTGCTGATGCCTTATCTCAGATTTTGAGCCTCTGGAATTGTGAGAAAATATATTTTTGTAGTTTAAGCCCCCAGTCTGTGGTATTTGTCATGGAAGTCCTAGATAACTAAATAAAAAAAATAAGGCCAGGTGCGGTGGCTCAAGCCTGTAATCACAGCACTTTCGGAAGCTGAGGTGAATGGATTGGCTGAGTCCACAGGTTCGAGAACAGCCTGGACAACTTGGCAAGACCTCATCTCTACAATAAATCAAAAAATTAGCCAGGTGTGATAGCGCATGCCTGTAGTTCGGGCTCACCTGAGCCCAGTGGGTTGATGCTGGGGTAGCCATGAGCATGCCACTGCACTCTGGCCTGGGCGATGGAGTGAGACTCCCATTCAAAAAGAAAAACAAAACAGAACAAAATATTGCGCAATGAACTAACATTTTTGTGTCTTTAGACTGAATTTGTTGAGACAGCACTTCAAAAGTTTTGTTTATAGAACATCTTTATATTTCAGCACACCAGTAAGAAGATTAGTAATTAGCCTCCTCCTGATTAGTTCCCTCTTACTTATTGTCTTAGAATTTGAAGTTCAAAGCGAATAAAAGCAACTGCAGCATGAAAGCATATATAACTTTCTATTTACAGAGATGATTCCAGGAAGTGAGGGCCATATGATGAGTAAAGCTTCCAGCTTTCAGAATTGTAAAGCCAAGGCTCACCTGGGTGGCCAGGACTTCCAGGACTTCCAGGGACTCCCTCAGGTCCAGCAGGCCCCGAATGTCCAGGTGGGCCAGGTGGCCCTCTTTCTCCTTTCTTTCCCATGTCACCTGGCAATCCTGGATCCCCCTTAAATTTAGTCAAACACCTTTAAAATTCTCATATAAGCAGGATATGTGGTTAGAATTATTAAGTATAAACTTCATTCATTCATTCTTCAATTCATATTTAGTGCCTGCTATCTGCCAACATTGTGATAAGTACTGGGATTAGGATGACCACATAGTCTGTGGGGCCCAGCACATAATAAAAATGTGGCTCCCTTTTAAAGTTTTTGAAAGAATTTCAAGACAGCTACAGCAGAATGTTAAACCAAGCATGGGGCCCTTAGCACAGTACCTCCATGACTACACTGGTTGTATGCCCATGAAGCCAATTCTTACCGGAATCTAATGATAACCATATGTGAATATATGATATATATCATCCCTACCTTCATGAAGCTTCAGAGACCAGTAAGGAGATAGATATTAAATAATCACACAAATGTGTAATTACAAATTATGATGACTAACTGGGGGTAAGAAAGAAATAGACTAAATGAAATTGCTATGCATACAGCTAAGTATATGTCAATCATATGTCTAAAAATATTTTAGTGATTTAATATTCATTCAGTTTTATTATAAACCAGAACATATGGGTTTGATGACAACTTGCAAAATTTCTTTAGTAACCAATTACAATATATTACTGTTACTCTGATTTGCTAGCATGATAAAACCAGCTCATTTTGTGTTCAATGCACAGTTCTAAAAATTTCTTCTGGTGAGTTACCTATGAAAACCCTAAATTTAAATTAAACTATTTTTTAAGTGAATGTGAATTAAGTCAAATAGGATTCCTTAGCAATAACATATCTCAGTGGAAGGAGTTTCTCTGGTTTTCTGAAGACTTGATGTACATATAAAGAGCAAATGAATTTGTCTGTGCTCTAAGTAATACAGTTTTTTTCTTGGGTCTGTGTGGTGTTTAACATTTTTCTTTATTGTTTTAGCAATTACTGGAGAATACTGTTGGTAGAAATCTTTAGGAAAGATGGTATTTTATTGACTCAAAAGGGAGAGACAAGGTTCCCTGAGTAATAATTTTTATATGTTTTGGAGTCATATACTCTTGAAAATCTGATAAAAAAAAATATAGACTCACCCCCACAAAAAAATTTTCAAACATTTTGCATTCAATTTCAAGAGGTTAGTGGGCTTCTGGAGATCCCACAAATACTGAGAACATTTAGACAAGATAAAAATATTCTGCATAATAGAATAAAAATACTTAAGGTTCTAAAGCAATTAGGAAAGATAACTAGATGCATCATAGGATTGTGTTTGGTTTCTAATGATATTCCAAAGTTATTTTATTTTGTATATTTGTTATGTCTTAATACAAGGGTTTTTTATTATGAGGTTTAGAAAGTTATTTTTCTAAGTTTACGTGAGATGAGTTCATAGCAGAGACTGTTCACTTTGTATCACAAGAAAAAAACCCACTGCCCTGTCAGATTATGTGAGCTGGTAATCACTGCCCCTTTCTGGCAGCACACTTGAATTACAGGGACAGTGTGAGAAATTCCTTAGCAGCTGAAAGAGGTTTTTGGAAGTTAACAGCTGGGTAATAGTCAGGCATCCTCAGTTGTGGAAATAAGATTAAAAATCCAAATAAATGCCTGAAAGTGCAGTAATAATTTGTTTCATTTGTCCACACTGAATCTGGATACTTGTTAATATTTCGAGGGGCTCCCTTCTACCACCAAAATTTAAATATTTCAGTGGCCTATATACCATTGGTCCTGGTTGTCCTGGCCTTGTATCTTCCGAATAACCTGGTTCTCCTTTATCTCCTTGGAGACCGTGAATACCTGGGAGGCCTGGTCTTCCTGCACGACCTGGAAATCCTAAACTTCCCCTTTTTCCTTTAGAACCTGAAATTAGGAAAAGGATCAGGTAAAATAATAGATATCATAAAATATTCTACTTTTGAATTTTGCATAAACCGCCCTTCTCCCAAGAAATTAGTTTTTCAGGACCACAAATGCATTAGGTAGTTAGTTATAATGGATAATTTTTATATAGCATCAATTTTTATTTTGTTCTTATTTGTATTTTGGTCACACACAGTACAATTACCTAAAAGCAAATCTAGTTTTTGTTTTTTTTTGAGTTGGAATCTCACTCTGTCACCCAGACTGGAGTGCTCCTGGCCACTGCAGCCTCGACCTGCTGGGCTCTGGTGATCCTTTCACCTCAGCCTTCCAAGTAGCTGAAACTACAGGTGCGTGCCACCACGCCCGGCTAATTTTTGATTTACTGTGGAAATGAGGTCTCACCAAGTTGCCCAGGCATGTCTCGAACCCACGGGCTCAGGCAATCCACTCACCTCAGCCTCTCAAAACTCTGGGATTACAGACTGAGCCACTGAGTCCAGCTCAAATCTAGTTATTTTACATAAATGTCCTACATACACAACACAGAAAATCTAGAATTATGACCTGTCATGAGCTTGTGTGCTCATAACAGGACCTTATGCATACCTGGCATGCCCATATTCCCTGTGCTTCCTGGCACACCATGCGGTCCTGGTTCTCCAGGATTCCCGATGCTGCCCAGATCTCCTTTGGGACCTTGAGAACAGATAAATAGTCATATGCTCTGCACAGTTCCTGGAGATAGTATGTGCTCAATAAATATTTGTTGCTTGCATGAACAAATCCAGAACAGCCAGACAAACTGGTTTAGGTGTTTGTCTAACTGCCCTTTTGCCTTCAGATAAAGAGAGAACTGGGGACCCAGAACATGTAAAATTAGAGAAAGTGAGATTTTTGTCAGCAGGCTGGATTTTAAACATCAAAATCATTCCAGGACCAACTCCAGAGGGAAAAGCGGGTACCTGTGACCATATAGATAATATATTTCCAATTGTGTACTGAAGTTTTATTGTCATGTAATATATTTTGTTACTGAGGTGGTTATGGGGAACGGTGGGATACTTTAATTATTTAAAAATTATTTTGCAAACTCAATAATTTGTTTTAAAAAAGAAAGAGGCAAATCTGGAAACTTATAAAGCATTATCTAATTTTTATCTTCAACATGTGATATTGTGATCAATCATAATTTATAATACATACCAGCAATCGCAGAATAAAATTTTGAGGACAAAAGTGAATCTATGTATAAGTTAATTTTTTGTTAATACATGTCAACCATAAATGCCTTCATTTAAGTTTAATTTAGTAGCAAATTTCTGCTAGAACGCTATCAACACAGAATTCATATTCAACCCAAGATGTCTAGAAACTAGTTTTATTACATTTAGAACTAGGAAAACTTAAAACATAATATTTCCACTTGAGAACAAGCTGTACCTGGTGGTCCTGGAGGTCCAGGTAGTCCTTTGAGGCCTTGTAAACCTGGCAACCCTGGAATGCCTCTGTTTCCCTTCTCACCTGGATTTCCTGTGAATCCTAAAGTTAAAAGCCAGGTATTAAAAATATAAGTTAGATTTTTGCCAGACTCATCCATATGCTGGTTTGCATTGATGATATATTATTGTAGTACAGCATAGCATGTTTCTTAAGAGCACGGGCAGGTGTGGGCTTCTGTCTTTTTAAGAGGAGGATTAGGCTGGGTGCGGTGACTCAGCCTGTAATCCCAGCACTTTGGGAGCCCAAGGCAAGAGGATTGCCTAAGCCGGGGAGTTCAAGGCCAGCCTGGGCAACTTGGTGAGACCTCGTCTGTACTATAAATCACAAAAACTAGCCGGGCTTGGTGGCGTGCGTCTATAGTTTCAGCTACTTGGAAGGCTGGGGCGGAAGGATTGCCTAAGTCCAGCAGGTCGAAACTGCAGTTGCTGTGAGCATGCCACTGCATTCCAGACTGGTTGACAAAGAGTGAGACTTCAACTCAAAAAAAAAGATTAGATGAGGTAATATGTGTACAGCATTAGCATAGTGCCTGGCATGAGTTAGTCCTCAATGAACACTAGCAATTATTATAATATTTAGCCTTTAAAACAATATTTTAAGAATGAATGGCCTAAATGTATCATTTTTTAATAGTAAAATCCAAGCACGGTCTACTACACTATTCTCATCTAGACTATTCATTCTCAATTCATTTATTAAAATTATCGCTTATTAAGTAATTAGGTAAGTCAAAGGCCTCTTCCAAAGTCATACTGTCAATCAGATATAACACTGGGATTTGAGTTCAGTTCTGCATGACTGGAAAACTCATAAAAACTTCAGGTTGCCAATCTACTTTCCCTAAAACATGATTTTGATCTCATATTATTCTCCGGCACATAAATATTCATTGAATCTCTACTATGCACAGAGTAAATTGCAAAGTCCTTCAGCTGCATGAAGCATTCTACAATCTGTCTACGGCCTGGCTTTGTGCCTTTTCTCAGCAGATATACTTCCCTTGGCTGTTTTCCTGCTTATGCACTTATTCATTCACATATGGGCTGATTACCTAATTAATAGACAAGTCTTGTGCTGCATCCTGGAGATACAAATAAGTCATGTTCTCTTTCCTTAAGTTTTTAGTGTTTAATTGGGGAGACAGCCAAGTAAACAAACAATTGTCATCCAGTGAGATAAATTCTGTAATAGAGTTGAGCACAATATGCCACAGAGAAGAATTTCTGGAAGAGGAAAGGATATGTTTTAGCTCAATCCTGAAGACCAGGTGAGAGTTAGTTGGGTGGAGAAGGCATGAAATGGGACAAGATTCCCAAACAGGAAAATTGCACGTGCAAAGGAATGATGAGTATGGGGGATCAGATTGTTTTGTTTCTCAACTTTTGTTTTTCCCGTTTATGTCACTTATCACAATCTTAAAACATATACCATTTAGTATGTTCATTTGCTTCAGTTTTTTTAGGGGCTGGCAAAATACAGCCTTCGGGCTGGATCTGGCTTGGTTTTATATGGCTTGATTGAGAGTTAAGGGTGCTTTTTACATTTTTCAAGGATTATTAAAAAACAAAAACCAAAGAAGAATATGTAACAGGGACTGTATATGATCCACAAAGCCCAAGGTATTTACTACCTGGCCTAGAAAGAATGTTTGCAGATCCATTAATATCTCCTTCCTCCCCTAAACTGCAAGTCTCACCATGACCAGGAGACCAAGTCTGTTTTGTTCACCTCTGTGTATTCAGAATGTAGTAAAATGCCTAGTCCATAGGTATTAAAAAAATAATTGCTGAGTACATAAATGTCACGTGACTGGGGAAATAGGCAAAGGGCAAGTGGTGAAAAAACTTGTATGTCAGTCTAGGAAGTTTGAATTCTGAAAGCAAGGAGTGACTTGCAAAGATGTTAAGCCAAGAGTGTTTTTTGCTCATGTGAATCCAACTCACAGTTAAAAATCCTCTTTCAGGGAGGCTTCTTTGACTACGCTAGTCTTTGTGTTTTCTGCCTCCCTCAACTTCTACAGGGCTTACAGTCAGTGGTACCTGGCAGCACAGTGGGGAGGTCAAGTATGGACTTCGGAACCAGCCACATCGGTGTGATGCCCATCTCTGCCGTTTTCTACCCAAATGATATCGGACAGTAACTTAACCTCTCTATTCCCCATCTGTAAAATGGGATGATAGCAATGACAATACATACTCCTAGGGTTGCTGTGAGGATTACGTGAATCGGTGTTTGTTACCTAGAACAGTATCTGCACACAGTAAGTGCAACATAAGTCTTTGTTAAACAATATCACAGTACTAATTTTCACCTTGCATTACTCATTATCTTTTTATACATATATCTTTTTATACACATTCAGACTCCTTGAGGACTTATCTGTTACTGTGCTTATTTTTATGTTCAATGTCTCTTCCACATTTGCAGTGAATGTCTTTAAGTCCGAAATTCAGATTTAAAAAAATGGATTATTCTGAAATTAGAGAACCCTAAACAACAAGTTATTTTTCTTTTTTCTTTCTTTCTTTCTTTCTTCTTCTTCTTCTTCTTTTTTTTTTTTTTTTTGGTTCAATCTGTGTTCCTTGGTTATGCATTTAAAAAGTCAAAAGAAAACATACAGAACAGCTTCCATGCATACTGTACTTTGGGTAAAATGGTTTTGTTAGAAGCATAGAAATAGCACAATAGCTGTGTCTCTATACTTTGTAAAAGGGTTTCTTCAATTGCAAATTAGTTCTCATTGTGCATTTATGCTGTGAGAGCCAAATCTCAGCTTATGTAGGCAGAAATATGCTGTTCATATTTTTTTTCAAAATGTTTCTTACGCTTACTTAGAAAACACAGAATAGTCTGTGGTGTTTATGCAGGCAGTTTATGAAGGCTGGAAATTTGTGTGAGTATTTTTTTTCATATCAAGGCTTAAGTCAGTTCTAGCAGAGTTTTATAAAATTCATATTGCTTTCTATTTCATTCTTAAAAATAAAATGAAATCTTCTGTTTGTACTAGAACTAAACTATCTCTTTGACATCAGGTTAAATGGGGACTACTCCATAGACTTTTACTTCCTAACTCCCCAATTAGTTTTTCTGACATGGTCCGTAACACTCTGTGAAGAATTTTTAAAGCAAATCCTTACTCAGACCACAAATCCTTTTATGCCAAGAATATCAATATTTGTTGAATATAATCTCATTTTTCAAAATTCATTTCACATTTCTCAAAATTTGATATGGTTTTGCAGAGACGAACACTTTTTTTGTTGTTTTTTATTTCTTCCCTGCAATGAGAGTTGGATCTGCAAAGGTAACTTTTCCCCAGCAATTCTTTGTTTTTCTAAAGTTACTTGGAATTAAATGTGGTCAAGAAGACCAAAAGGGCGGGGGGGAAGAAGAAGACCAAAGAAGTCAAAAAAGGCAGTGGAGGCTTTCTTAAAATCTGTTTCATATTAATTGTTTTGATCATACAACAAAAACTGCCACAAAAAGTGCCCAAATAATTTGAATGGGTTTTAATTTTAGCCTAATGGTACCTAACAATAATATTTATAAAGGGTTAAATTTGTATGAAAACTTTTTAGTAATTATTCTCCAAAGGATTTTGAGCAGTTTTTAGATGCAATCACAAAAATTTATCCTGGTGGTTGATAGAATGGAGTTGAATTTGAGATGAAGGTTTTAATTTCAGCCAGAGAAGTCTTTTAATATGGAATTTTCTAAGGCTTAATTTTCTCCATACTTGGCAAAAAGAGGGTTTTGAGGTTTATAATTTAAAAATCGACTAGTGCCAATTTAAATACAGAAGACAGAAAAGCAGAATTAACTTAGAAATAAAAAAAAGTATGCATTAAGAAGGCAACACATTATTGTGGAAGGCACCTTAGGTCTAGTTCGTGCTCAGCTGCCAAATGGCTGTGAGACTTGGGCAGGCCACTCAACACTGGCCCTTGTCCTCATGTGCTGACTACAAGGATATGCCCAGATCATTTCCTAGTCCCACAACAAGCTCTGATGTTCTGATTCTAAATGTAAGGAATTCTTTACCTTTGAGACCAGGTTCTCCTTTGTCCCCCATTATGTGGGATATTTGAGAAGGCCCAGGATTTCCTTTCTCTCCTTGTTCTCCTTTGGCTCCTGGGGCTCCTTTCTTGCCCTTTACTCCAGGGATTCCAGGACTACCTGACAGGAGGAACCTTCATTCTCAAAATAGTTCATAGGGATTCACAAGTTAACAGTGCTTACAATGAAACAGAACAAAGCGAACAAACAAAAATGGTTAACAGTGCTGAGAAGTTGATCGTTTCCCCAAACGGGCAGCCACATAAGATAGTATAAGGCTGCAGGGAGAAAGCAGGATTCCATTCCAATGGGAAAACATAATATAGAAAACAGCAAAATCAGATACATTGTTCTCTCAGAATTATTCCCCTGCCTCAAGAATGAAATGTAATTTATATTGCTGCTAAATAAATGAACACTGTTTATTCCTCCTAGTATCTAGAAAGACACTCCATTACTTACCCCTCTGCCCCAGGATGCCAGGGTTTCCAGGAGGCCCTGGAGGGCCAATGGCTCCAGGAAAGCCCATCATCCCAACCATTCCATTTTCACCTATGGATACAAATTCATATAAAGCGTCAATGATGTACAGAATGAGAAAAGCAAAATATTTCACAAAATAAAATAAATTATACTTAGAAGTAGAGACTGGGAATTTGAAGAATGATTTCTGTAAATAGGAAACTAACCATATTTGTCTAGGAGATGAGCCAGTAAGAGGTCTTCCCCGCCCCCATCTATGTGGAAGCCACTGGTAGCAAATCACATTTATAGGTGAGAATAGAATATGTTGAAGTTTGGGAACATGTCATCATCTTACCCCTTAATCAATAGTTTTCTATTATATTTATTTATTTTCTTTTCTCCATAGCACATGTCTCAAGTTGAGTGTAGCTTTTTATCCCCCCTGAGTTTAGGTCTCAGTGTGTCACCCAGGCTGGAGTGCAGTGACACAATCACAGCTCACTACAGCCTCAACCTCCTGGACTTAGGAGATCCTTCTGCCTCAGCCTCCCAAGTAACTGGGACGCCAAGCAAGCACCATCACACCCATCTAATTTTTTGATCTTTTGTAGAGACTAAGTTTCGCTATGTTTCCCTGGCTGGTCTCAAATTTCTGGGCTCAGGCAATTCTCCCAAAATACTGGGATTACAGACATGAGTCATCACACCTGACCCAAATGGAGCTTATTATCTAAATGTACTTATTATTGCTTCTCTACTATGGGAAGGGAGATTTATCCACCAATGTGTCTCTAGAGCCTAGAATAGTGCTGGCACATGATAGGAGTCCAACAAAAGGAATAAAAGGATCATTTGCTGATTAAGTTTTCTGGACTTTTCTCTGGAGGGAGGATCAATGAGGTCCTTATGCCATGAGAAAACTGTTAGAATATTCCTCCCAGTTTGAGACCAACCCAGGCAACTTGGCAAGATCTTGTATCTACAATAAATAAAAAATTAGCTGGGTGTGGTGGTGTGCACCTGTAGTTCCAGCTACTTGGAAGGCTGAGGCGGAAGCATCACCTGAGCCCAGCAGGTTGACGATGGAGTGGCCATGAGTGTGCCACTGCACTCCAGTCTGGGCCACAGAGTGAGACTCCAACTCAAAAAAAAAAAGAATATTTCTCCCAAATTTATAAGCTATGAACATAGCCATGAAATAAAAATGATTATAGAGGAATATTATGAACAACTCTATGGTAACACATTAGATAATTTGCACAAAATAAACAAATTCTTAGAGAAACATAATTACCAAAACTGACTCAAGAAGAAATAGGAAATCTGAATATACCTATTACAAGTGAAGGGATTGGATTTGTAGTTTAGAGACTTCTCACAAAGCTCAGATTCAGATGACTACACTGGTGAATTCTACCAAATGTTTAAAGAATATCAATTCTTTACAAACTCTTCCAGAAAATACAAGAGGAGGAGATACTTCCAGATTGTTCTACGAGACCAGCATTACCCTGATACCAAAACCAGACAAAGACCCCACAAGAAAATTGTAGACTAATATCCCTTGTGAATATAAATGAAAAAAATTCTCAACAAATACTAGCAAACATATTATAGTAGTAGTATATAAACAGAAATAGACAGCAAAAATAACCATATCCTGGGTATTTGTAAATGTGATCATCCTGCCACCACCATGTCTCCACCCCCTGGCCCTGATCCCCTAGTGATAATTCAAAAGGAAAAACTTACACTATGCCTATATACAGTTTACAGAGCCACCTTAAGGGGAAAATGTGGATGAAGACATAACAGAAAAATAAAAACACAAAAAAGAATACCTGGTGCCCCTAAAAATCCGGGATTTCCTGGATATCCTTTCCGACCAGGTGGTCCCATCTCACCTGGATGACCGGGCATTCCTGGTAGTCCAGGTTCCCCAGGAAATCCTGACCTATCCAAGCCAGGAATCCCTGGGTCTCCCTTCAGCCCTGTTTTGCCTCTTCTGCCTATATATATATAAACACATGATTGAATTAATGAATGAATAAATAAATTAACTCACAAATGCTTTTCCCCACTGACTCCAGAAATACTTTATGGCTGTAAATATTTAGTTGTGTGATTTAGGGTAAATTGCACATTTACGTGTGTGTGTGTGTGTGTGTGTGTGTGTGTGTGTGTGTGTGTGTGTGTTATTGTCCCCCACCTGTAAAACTTCTGACTCTATCATACTGTTTCAATGATTCATGCAGTAATAAATTATCTATATTTATAAATATATCTATTCCCGAGTCATACGGGACATTCTGGTATTGCACTTTTTGACTGTCTCTCAGTCCTTAACCTGCAGAAGACACATAGAGCCCCTCACATGGAATTAAGCAGCTGGATGCCTCTGGAAACAATAAGAGTGCCTTTATAACAATTAAGATCTAGGCCAAAAATTTATTTGTGAACATATAAGCAGGATGATAGACCACAGACATTAACTGAGAATTTTTCCCAAAGACATTTCATCAGATCTGACTGAGATGATCCAAAAAGATAGAGGAAGTTATCCATTGTCTGAAACATCTAGCTTACATCATCAGATTTATTTTGATACTATTTCTGTTGTTTCTTGTAAAGCAGTCAACCACATATTTTATTTTATAACTTGTTAAACTGGTACCTTTGCATACATTTACTCTATTTTAATGATAATAAATTTGCCACTTTAACATACTTATAGAAGTATTAAAGGAAAAACATTGATAGTTCACGTGTATACGAATATATATGTAAATATTCATCCATCTATCGTCTATCTATCTATCATCTGTCTTCTATTTTCATATTTGCTATAAAAGATACAAACCAACACACTATACTAACTTCAGGTTACTTTCTTTGTGGGTATACACACTGCTATGTGTAACAAATCCATGACAGCAAGGTTTACATTTCTGAAATAACATTTCTTATTGAACAGTGGTCAAGCCTTGTTGCTGGACAGTTCCCATGTCAAGCAGCAAAGTACAGAGCAGGAGTTCCTACGTCACCTGCCCATTTGGGGACTGGTTTCAAGGCTCTCCTCCTACCTTGTTGCCCTTTGAGTCCATTTAAGCCTGGAAGTCCTTGGGCTCCCCTGGGCCCCTCTATGCACTTTCCTGGAGGTCCTTTATCTCCAGGTGGTCCAGGCTGCCCTGGATCGCCTGCACAAAAAAGTCCAAGATCATATTCAGGTGCCAAAACTTAAGGTCCTGGTATTGCTGTACCAGTCATTCTTCTGTAACTTTTCCCCCCTAAATCATAACTCTATGGAATTCCATTTCTATGCCTTTTGTAGATGGTACTCATGAAAAAGGAAAGAATGAAGGAAGATAAAAAAGGAAGAAAAGTAGGGCAGGAACATGGAATGGGAAAATAATTAGACCTGGTGGTTTCTATTCACTGAACTGAAAGCTTTTTTTTAAAATTTAAATTATATTTAATTTTAAAATTTTTATTATAAAGGTGGGGTACAATTCAGGGTTAGGTATACAAACATTGATTATGCAGGTACCCTTGTTGATGAGGTATGCCCCTCCCTCCCCTAGCAGTTTCCCTCAACTGCCAATTCCCAGCCTCCTTCCCCAGACAGTTTCCCACTACTGCCAATCCCTTTCTTATAGTATTATAATTTAACTAGAAGCTTTATTTGAGAAGAATTCTTCACCCCTAGAGCACGTGTGGATTTAGCTTGCTGCATGTTAGCCAAGATCACAGTGAAAAAAGTAATCACACTTGCTATTGTACCTCGTGGCCCATCAAGCCCTTCATTTCCTGGAATTCCAGAGAGACCTGGAAGTCCAGGGAGTCCAATTTCTCCATGTTCCCCAGGATTCCCTCTTTCTCCTGGAAAACCTGGTGTTCCTGGTTCTCCAGGCATGGATAGTGCTGGTTCTCCCTATGCACAGAAATTATGTTAGTTTTGCTACGTAATGCTTCCAAATCCTCCCTGATATTGACTGATCTCTGCTATGGAGGCTCTAAGTCCCTGTGCACAGCCACCACCATTCCATCAACTACCCTTTTCAACTCTAGTTGCTGACTTCTCTATAAAATAATGCTTCGGGATATGTAGCCTCCACTTTTCCAGAAGACTGTAGAATTGTCTATAAACAAAAACCTAGATGTCTTTACTTTTGATAGATTTTTCTGACAGTTACTCACATTCCTTGCTAGGGTTCTCCCATTTTAGATACTCAGAGTGTTTATGAAGCCATTAAAGAAGAAACAGAGATGCAGACCCACCTTGTAATACCTTCTATTTTCCTTTCTAAAAAGGAGGATAGTCCTGAGAAACTTTAAAACAATATTTAATATCTTCATCATCCATGAATGTATTGGGTAATTTCTACACCCAAAGAGGCCTGCCTGGTGGGGACATTCTAACTGGACTATTGTGGTCGCCCTTCTCCCCTATGACAGTGTGAGTTTAAACTCTTGCTGACCTTGGCTCCTGGGCGGCCTGGCTCCCCTGGTAACCCAGGCTCTCCCATTTTTCCAGGACAACCCAGTAATCCTTTTGTTCCTGGCAAACCTTGGTCTCCTACAAAGAAAAAAAAAAAACATTGTAGGATTAGTCTTACTGAAAGATTCTAAGCAGAAACTCTCTTACATCTCAACAGCTAGAGGTTATTTTAATGAAATTTGAGTGATGAGAAAACTATTTGATAAATTAGCAATGAAGGACAATATCAGTTCCCAGTCAGATGACATTGGTTCCCAATTTTAAAAAATGACTTTTTCCATTTTTGTTATTTAGCATGCCTATAAGTTTGATTCAGCAGTTCTTCAAACCACTGATGCTGGCGGATCATTTGACTTTGTTTTTGAAGTATTTTTTCCATACAGTGTGCTGCTAAATGAATTTTTAAAATATATATATTCATCTAAACACAACCCAGATGAAGATATACAGCTTCTTCAGCACCCAAGGTAGACTTTCTAAACAGGGATTGCCCAAAAGAATTAAGTCCTAATGCCCTATAGCATCCATTGTGGATTAACTTCTTATGCATTTATAGTAGGAGAATTGAGAAAGGAGTCTCACACATCATCTTCTATGTTGTGGTTTAGAAGAAGAAAGTCTGTTGAAGCAAGGCTGCCTTCAGAGAGTTCCTTCATGCCCATAACTTGACCAATGTTTAATTCATGGTTAGCTGATGGGATTCATAGGTTAAACTGTGAAACTGTAAATCTCCACTTTTAAGAAGCACTAGAGTTAGTTTTGGTTCCCATCATCTACAGTCTTCTTTCAGAGAGTGAATACTTAAAGTTACACAGCTAGGATGAAATTTATTAATGCAGACTCTAAGATTAACTAGGTAAAAATATGAGCCAGGCCTCATTACTTCACAGATCATTAGGAAGACATCCAAGAAACTGGATTCAATATCATTCTTGAGAACACACGAGAAATGTGATTGCTTTCCATTTCAATATTCATAAATTGAAATAAATAGTCCCATATTTGGGAAGAATTCATGTATAATAAACATTGATACCATATTAATGTTTTGGGAGATGAAGCACCCACAAATGCATTATCTTTTGAAATTTTAAATAATATTGAAACAAACATGAAATTATCATAAAACCTGCAGTTCTCTGTGACAACCCAGAGATTGAGGTTATTCATACGTCATCCTGCATACGACTCTCATGTACTCATCAGTGGGAGGTCTCAGGCCATTGTTGGAACTGTTAGCATCTAAATTTTTGTGAGAGTATTTACCCTTTGAGGGGAAACAGCATTTTTTCCTAAAGAAAAATAACTTTTGGAATTTACTATGGGGAAATCAACTACTTGTGATTTAATAGTTTCTTATTAAAAAATAAACGTATAAAATAAAGTGTATACATGTAAAAAGTGCAGACATTTATTAAGAAGTAACAAGAAATACTTATAATTCCACAATCAAGAAGAATCACTATTGTCATTTTGGAGAAATTCCTTTGAGTTGTTTTCTATGCGTTTTTAACAATACAGTTGAGATAAAATTGCATAAATTAATGTGAATTCTGCCTTTTCACCTAACATTATTGTAAGATTTTTTCCTATTAAAGACTCTTGAAAAGCATCATTTTAAAAGATACATTGGTAATTTCCTATTTAATCACTTTATGTCATATAGTCTATTTATATTTTTGTATCCTATTTGTTTTATTTATTCATACTTATATCTTCTAAACAACCACAATAAACCTTATGTTTCAAAACTTTTAAATTTACCCTTAGGTCCAGGAGGCCCAGGAAATCCAATTCCTGAAATTCCTGGTTCACCATCAGGTCCAGGAAGACCAGGATCACATTTTCCAGTGGATCCAGGGGTACCTTAAAAACACATACACACACATCTCCACATCAGAAAATTTCCCTCATCTTGCTTTCAAAGAAAATTTCTAAGTTTCTGTGTCATCCTATCCCTTTTTGGAAATCAAGAAAAAAATTTAACATAACCCCAACTGTATACCATTTC
>NW_007260477.1:0-8732 GCF_000164805.1 Carlito syrichta
ATCGTCTGACTTGGCACCGAGGACCTTCCACCAAGAAAGTCAGTTGCCCTGTCAACACAACATGCCCAGATGAGAATCTGTGTAAATTTCTGATGTTTTCAGAGACACGATCTGGCTTTGTGTCCCAGGCTGGGGTCCAGGGACACAAACGTCATTCACCACCAACCTCAAAATCGCAGGTTCTGATGGTCCTCCCTCCCCAGTCTCTGGAGTGGCCGGGACAATGGACACCTCAACCCCAGACCCCCTGTTTGGATGGGTGCAGAGACAGGGTCTCCCTGCCTGGTCCAGGCTGGCCTTGGGCTCATGGGCTCAAGCCATCCTCCTACCTTGACCTCTCAGAGTGCTGGGATTCAAGGCATTGGTCACCGGGCCAGGTTTTCTGGTTCGTTTTTGTTGAAGGACCGAGTCCGGGCTTGGGAACTCAGACTCATCATCCCAGCACTTTGGGACCAAGGCTAGAGACCGGTCAAGCTGGTAGGCAGAGACCCATCTGGGCACATCAGCAAGACCCCATCTCTACCCTCCATCTCAAATGAGCTGGGCGTGGTGGCACATGCTTGTCATTCCAGTTCCTGGGAAGGCCGGGTAAAGACACTCCAGAGCCCAGCGGGATGAGGCTGCGATGGCCAAGAGTGTGCCTCCACTCTCCAACCTGGGCTACAGAGTAAGACTCTGACTCAAAGAAAAAAAGGATACAAGGGAAAAAGAACAACATCCATTTGAGTATGGAGTTGGGATCACCGTGAACAGACAGAGATCATTTGAGAAGGGGACATCATCATTGGGTGTAGAGTTCCCAACAGATGTTGGATCGGCAGACACTTGGGCTGTGGCTTTGGGAGGCTAAAGCAGGCGAACACTGGAGCCCGGGAGTTCGAGACCAGCCTGGGCCACGTAGCTCGACCTCATTGCTCCCTATATCACAAACACTGGAGTCTCACATGGTGTCTCCTGCAGTCCTTGCTACACGGGTTGCGGTGTCCTCCATCCCGTGGCATTCCTTTGAGTCACCCTCACCAAGAGAACCTGCGATTCCAGGCCAGGCAAAATTTCTCATGTCCGTCAGCCCTGTGCCCTTGCAGACTGAGGAGGGAGGCTTCCTGAGCCCAGGGATCGGAGACCAGTCCAGGCGATGTGGCCAGACCTCATCTCGAAGAGAGGTCCCCAAAATCCTCTCTAGGCATGGTGGCCCCCGGAGTCCTGGCTGCTAGGGGATTGGGCAGGAGGACCGCCTGAGCCTCGCAGGTCAAGACCACGGGAGCCACAATTGTGCCACCATGACCCAGCCCAGCCTAATGAGATTCTGGCAATAAAAAGATGCTCCCCACATGTGTCATGATGGACATTCATGGCTCCTCAAGGAAAGGTCTGCATAGGCAGAGGATGATGGACTGATTGAGAGAGGAAGGCCCATCCCCCCACCTGATTGTGGCAGACCAGGTGTCCATAACCTGGGCTGGTCATGGCATTGCTGTACCACCTTTATCACTCTGTGACCAATAGCCGCCTTATCTCTGGGCAATCTGTTCTGTGAGCTCACACACGTCTTTGCTATAGAGCATGATTGTGGATGGTGGAAGCAGGCCTTCTGGGATGCAAGGATGAAGACTGACAAGTGGTAAAGTGCCTTTTCCTCTCCCATCCCTGAGCATGACACCTCGCACTGAGTGGCAAGTGTGGTGAGGGTGGTGGTGGGGGTAATTACTATTATTTGGGTCAGAATCCCACTCTGACACCCAGGCCATAGCACAGGGGCACGCACATGGCCACCGCAGACTCCACCTGCCAGGCTCAGTTGATCCTACCTCAGCCCCCCAAATGCCTGTAACTACATGCCTGCGCCACCACACGCATCTAATCTTTGGATTTAGTTCTGATGGTCAAGATGAGGGCTGGCCCAATGTCCTTGGCTGGTCTCAAACCCAGAGGTCAGGCAGTCCACTCACTTCAGCCTCCAAAGGGCTGGGGTGTGAGGCTGAGCCCCTGAGCCCGGCCTGTGGTTGTGGTGTTAGTTGTTGGTATTATTAGTCTGAGTCTGAGTTCTGCTCTATCTCCCAGGCCAAAGAACCGTGGCCTCTACCACCTGGCCTCCAGCAATGCTCCCACCATGACCTCCTGATTGGCTGGAAGGACTGGCATTCACCACCACAATCAGCACATTTTTTTAGTTTTTTGTAGAGTTGAGATTTCACCAAGGATCCCAGGCTTGTTTCAAACCTGGGGCTCAGGCCATCCTCTTGCCTCAGTCTCCCAAAATGCTGGGGTGACAGGCATGAGCCTGCGTGCCCGGTCTTCACACCCATCTTGGGGCCCCACAATGAGGCCCGCTCCTTTTAGATGACCTGCGACCCAGGATAGGGCAGCCAGAGTCACCCCCCGAGCCCACCCCAGAAATTTGCCTTGGTGCAGGGGCATGTCCCGCCAGGGTGCCCACACCTCCACAGTTTCGTCCCCAAGGGTGGACCGCTCACTCTTCCCTGGGGCTGCCTGGGGGAAAGGGAGGGCATGATTCTCAAACCATCAGGGGGGTCATGTGGGCGACTCATGCCTGTCTCCTCGACACTCTGGAAGGCTGAGACAGGAAGATGACTGTAGTCCAAGAGCTCGACCCAAGCTGGACACCATAGCAAGCCCCCATCTCGACCCCAAGAAAAACTCAGAAAACCTTGCTTGAGGGCAGGCCTTGGCGGGAGGATCACCTCAGGCCCAGTGTTCAAGACCAGGCTGGAAGACTAAGATGTCGAACAAATGGAAAGCCCATGATCGCAGCAGTTAGAGAGGCCGAGGCCGATATGAAGGCCCATGTTGGGTGGTTTGAGAGCAACTTGGGCTACGTAGTAAGGAAACAAAAGAGAAAGAGAGAGATGAAAAGAAAGAAAGAAAGAAAGGGAAAGAAAGAAAGAAATCCACTCTTTTGCAAACATTCTGCCCTCAGACCTGCCCCCCACCACCCCCAAATGTGAGGGTCCCTAAAGCTTGGCACCTTCCAGCCCCAAACCCCCCCAATGACTGCCCCCGCTTTGTTGCAGTATTTTCTGAGGTTCCCTGCCCAGGTTCCTGCTGGCTTTCCTCTCCGAGGGGAGAAATGTGCCCCAGGCAAACCGACTCTCCTAATCGGCAATGAGGACCTTCCACCAAGAACGTCCAGGGACAAATCCCTCACCTGGGGACATTTCTTCACCACCAATCCAATTTTTCCTGGCTGTAAGGCCAGTCACCCTGTGAATACACAACGTGCAGTTGAGAATATTTTTGGACAGGTTCTGGCTCTGTGGTCCGGTCTCGGGCCTTCAGACATGACTCATTCTCCACCAGCCAATAAATCGTGAGCTCAGGTGATCCTCCCTGTTCAGTATCTGGAGTGGCCTGCATGATGGGCACCTCGACCACAGACCCCATGTTTGGATGGGTGAAGATACTGGGTCTCCCTGCATTGCACAGGGCTGGCCTTGGGTCCTGTGCTCCAGACATCCTCCTGACTCAGCCTCCCAAAATGCTGAGATTACAGGCGTGTGCCACCACACTTGGTCTTCTGGTTCTTTTTTGATGATGGATCCAAGCCGGGTTCAGGAGCTCAGCCTCATCATCCCAGTGCTTTTGGAACCCAAGGCCAGCAGCTAGCCTGTGTCCAAGGGATGAGATAAATCCAGGCACTGCAGCTAGAACTCCTCACTACCATCCATCCCAAATTAGCTGGGTGTGGTGGCACCCGCCTGTCCTTCTGGGTCCTCGGAAGGCTGGGGAAAATCTCACCAGAGCCCAATGGCCTAAGGCTGTGGTGGCCAGGAGGGAGCCACTGACCTTCATCCTGGGAGACGGAGTGAGACTCTGACTAAAAGAAAAAAAGGAAAAAAATAAGAGCATCCATTTGTATATGGAGTTTGGATCATAGTGAACAGAAAGAGATCATTTGGGAAGGAGGCGTCACCTTGGGCCTAGAGATTCCGAAAGATGGTGGATTGACAGACAATCGGGCTGTGGCTTTGGGAGGCTGAAGTGGGGGACCGCTGGAATCTAGGAGTTTGAGACTAGCTGGACCACATAGAGAGACCTAGTCACTCCCTGTAATGCAAACACTGGAGTTGCGCATGGTGGCGCCCAAGGTCCCAGCTACAATGGAGGCAGTGGTCTCTCTCTTAGGGCAATCCTTTGCATTGCCCCTGCTGACACAATGTGCGAATTCAGATCGGGCACCGGGGCTCACGGCCATCAGCCCTGCACCCTTGGAGGCTGAGGCGGGAGGCTAACTGAGTCCAGGGGTCAGAGACCAGCCTGGGTGATGTGGCCCAACCTCGTCTCAGTGATAGGTCCCCAAATTCAAGCCAGGTATGGTGGCTCCCAGAGTCCTGGTTGATCGGGGCCCAAGGTAGGAGGACCTATGTGACCCACAGCTTGAGGCCCCGGAAGCCATGATCGTGCCTTTGCACCCCAGCCCAGCTGACGAAGATTCAGGTGACAAAAAAGGGTTTCCCATGTGCATCACGACAGGAGTCAACGACTCCCGTGGAAAAGGTCTCTGTGGGTGAGGGACGATGGAGTGATTGGGAGAGGAAGGGACCCATTCCCTCCTGAAAGTGGCAGACCAAGCAACCAGAATCTGGGCTGGCTGCAGCATTGTCGAACCACCTTGATCGCTCTGTGTCTCACAGCCGCCCTAACATGGGGCCATCTATTCTGTGAGCTCACACGCATTTTTGCCATGGGGCACTTTTGTGTGGTTTGGAGACAGGCCTTCTGGGACATGTGGCCAAAGGGATGGGATGGACATACCGGTTGCCACCTTTGAAACCTCCCGTGAATGACAGGCAGGAAAGACCCTCTTCCTCTCCCATCCCTGAGGGCGATTCCTCAGGCTGGGTGGCAGGGGTGCTGGTGGTTGCGGTGGTGGTGACTATTATTATTTGGATTTGGATCCTGCTCTGTCATCCAGACCAGAGTGCAGGAGCACACTCACGGCCACTGTGGACTCCTCCTGTGGGCTCAGGCGATCCTTCTGCCTCAGTCCCCTGAGTGGCTGTAACCACAGGCCTGCGCCACCACGCCCGGCTAATCTTTGAATTTATTTTTGATGGCCAAGACAAGGTCTCAACCAGTGTCCCGAGCTGGTCTAGCACCCCAGGCTCAGGCCATCGACTTGCTTTGGCTCCGAAGTGCTAGGATGCCGGTCTGAGTACTGAGCCCATCTTGTGGTTGTGGTGGCAGTGTTTGGTGTTATTAATCTGAGTCAGAGTCATGCTCTGTCTCCCAGGCCAGAGCACATGAGTTCACTCTCGGTCACCACAGCCTCCACCTGCTGGGCTTTGGCTATCCTACCGCCATGGCCTCTCAAGTGGCTGGAATGACAGGCATGCATCACCCTGCTCAGTTCAATTTTTTGGTTTCTTGTAGAGAAGAGGTCTCTCCAAGGTGTCCAGATTGGTCTTTAACCCGGGGGCTCAGACAATCCTCTAGCTTCAGCCTCCCAGGGTGCCAGAAGGACAGGTGTGAGCCCCCTCATCTGGCCTCCAGATGCCTCATGGGGCCTCACTGTGAAGCCCGCTCACTTTGGACTACCTGGGAACCTGGAAAGGGGAGCCAGAGTTGGCTGCCGAGCCTGTCCCAGGGGAACGCCAGTCACAGGGGCTTGTCTTCACCTGGACACCCACACCTCTGCACTCATGGATCCACAGGATAGACCTTCTCTCTCCTTGCAGGGGCCACCCTGGGACAGGTCTCCCTGGACCTCTACATCAAGGTATTCAATTAGCAGATACCTGACAAACTCGGTCATATATCCTCTCTCATTGTATATTATTTAGTCAATCAACTCAGCAAACCCATAAAATTCTGCATCAAAATGCTACAGCTTTAAGGTGCCAGTTGCACATTCCAAGAGAAATGGTAAGACAAATCATAAAAAAGTACTTTGTGTCTTATTAATAACACCCTACCCTCAGGAATTAATCACTGCAGATTAAAACCTAATGTTTTGTAGCAAATGGATGTTGTTCATTTCCAAATTTTCGAAAATTGTCATTTCTACATGTGACAGTGGATACATTTTCCCATGTAATTTTAGCCTCGCCCAAAACTGGAGAAGCCTATAAAGATGTAGTCCAACATTTATTCTTTTGTTTATCACAGCTGGATATTCTTAAACAATTAAAAACTGATAATGCTCCTGCTTATGCATCAAAAGCTTTTCAGTCGTTTTGTACCCAGTTTGGCATCTCTCATTCTACCGAAATTCTGTATAATCCTCATGGTCAAGCTATAGTTGAGAACTTATCAAATGTTAAAATATCAAATACTTGCATTGCAGGAAGGGGAATTCAAATATATTTCTCCCCATCATATCGTAAATAACACCATGTTTTTAATTAATCATTTCAATTTGGACTCTCAAGGACATTCAGCTCTGATAATACATTGAACCCCTGAGAAAACTGTTAAACCAATGTTAAAATGGAAAGATTTTCTTACAGGTCAATAGAAGTGGCCCGATGTCCCTTAAACGTGTGGGAGAGGATATGCTTGTGTATTTCCCCAGGACTTACCCTCACCTTTTTGGGAACAGGATAGTCTAATTAGACATGACCAGTCCCCCACCCCCATCGAGATACACCCAGACGAGACAAATCATGCCATCAGTCTGAGTCAGATGCAGATGAAGACAAGGTGATGGTGCCAAAGCTGAAACGTCTCAATATTCAACAACCACTTCCACCTTCACCAACTCAACCAAAGATATCTCATACGTCGTCATCTCCCACTCCTCAACACAGACATTACTGCTGAGCTATTTCAACTAGACAGTGTAGACCGCCCACATGGGGGTCAAATCAAGGTGCTCACCCATGACACCAGGGATCTGGTTCGCTCTCAAAACACTTCTCTCACTCCCTTTATTTTTTTTGCCATGCTGGCTATTATAGGGGGCCAGGAGGGTTGCATTTATTTGGAAAAATCTTACTGGGCTTATATCCCAAACCCTCCAGTGTTCCAGCCTGTTAAATGAGATGCTGAGATTATTACAGTTTTTACTAATCATTCCTTCTTACTAATAGACCCCACTCTTTTTTCATCACAAGCCAAAACTGTTATTATCATAATTTTTCTCTTTCAGGTTGTTCTAGTTCTCCTCCAATACGTTTTAGTTTACCTAAAAAATCAGAACGTTCCCTTGATATTTTGGGTTGTTTAAACTCCCGTATAAATGCTATGGTAAATGATAGCCCCATCTTATCTTCCCAGAATGGCAAATGATGATATAATTGGTTTCTTAAATTATTGATACCTGGGAACTCTGACCCTAAATTATGAACCAGGGCTTGGGAGGATCACCTGAACACTGCAGGTAGAGACACTGGGAGCCATGATTGTGCCACGATGCTGCAGCCTGGCTGATGGAGAGTCCGGCGACAAAAAAAAATGCCTCCCACGTGCATCACGATGGGCATCCATGGTTCCCCAGGGAATGTCCACGTGGGTGGGGGACGATGAATTGATTGGGAAAGGAAGGGGCCCTACCCCTCCTGAAAGTTGAAAAGAGAGAGACCGGAACCTGGAATGGCCATGACGTTGCCAGACTGCCTTGATCATTCTGTGACCAACAGCTGCCCCAGTTCCGGGCCGTCTGTTCCGAGAGATCACATGCATCTTTCCCATGGGGCACGAGTGTGGAGAGTGGAGACAGGCCTTCTGGTGCATGTGGCCGAAAGTGAATGCCAGACGTGCCCGATGGCCACCTTTGTAACCTGCCGCAAAAGATAGGCCAGAAAGTGTCTTTGCTATCCCATCCCTGAGGGAGACTCCTTGTGCTGCGTCTTAGGGGTGGTAGTGGTGAAGGTGGTGGCGATTATTATTATTTGGAGGTGGAATCCCACTCTGTCGCCCAGGCTGGAGGACAGGGGAATGCTCGTGGCTACTGTTAACTCCACCTACGGGACTCACAATCCTCCTGCCTCAACCCCCCGAGTGACTGGAACCCCAGGCCTGCAGCACCTCGCACAGCTAATCTTTGGCTTAATTTTTGATGGCCAAGACAAGATCTAGCCCCTTGTCCTGGACTGGTGTCAAACCCACAGGCTCAGGCCATCCACTCAACTGGGCCTCTAAAGGGCCTGGATGCCAGGCTGAGGCCCTGATCCCGGACTGTGGTTGTGGTGGTGGTTGGTATTCCTATTCTGATTCCGAGGCACACTCTGTCACCCAGGTCATGGTGCAGGGGCCAGCTCTTGGCCGCCACGTTTTCCACAGACTGGGCTCTGGTGATCCTCCCTCTGTGGCCTCCCAAGTGTCCCTAAAGACAGCGTGTACCAACATGTTTGGCTAATCTTTTTGGCTTCTTGTAGAGATGAAGTCTCGCCAAGGTGCCCGGGCATGTCTTGAATCCGGGGGTTCAGGCCATCCTCTTGTCTTGAGCTCCCATAACACTGGGATGACAGGCCTGGGTTGGCCATGGCATTGCCAGTCTGCCTTGACCACTCTGTGTTTGATGGTGGCTCTACTTCTGGGCCCTCTGTTCCATGAGCTCAGACACGTCTTTTCTGTAGGGCATGAGTGTGGAGGGTGGAGGCAGGCGTTCTGGGGTGCGTGACTGAAGGAACAGCAGGGATGTGCCAATGGCAACCTTTGAAATGACATGCCAGAAAGTGTCTTTTCCTCTCCCAACCCTGAGAGTGACTCCTTGTGCTGGGATACAGGAATGGTGGTGGTGTTGGTGGTGGTGATTTTTATTATTTGGAGTG
>NW_007260478.1:0-17830 GCF_000164805.1 Carlito syrichta
CCGGGCACCGCAGCCTCGACTGCTGGGCTCCGGCGATCCTTCCGCCTCAGCCTTCCAAGTAGCCAGAATTACAGGCATGTGCTACACGCCCGGATGATTTTTTGATTTATTGTAGAGATGAGGTCTTGCTGCCCAGGCGGGTCTCGAACCCGCGGGCTCAAGCAATCCACTCAGCCTCTCAAAGGCGTGGGATTACAGGCTGAGCCACCAAGCCCGGCTTTGCTTTTTTTTTTTTAAGTCAGGGTCTCACTCTGTCACCTAGGCTGGAGTGTAGTGGTCACGATCACAACTTGTCGTAACCTTGACCTCTTGGGCTCAGGCAATACTTTTGCCTCACCCTCCGGAGTAGTTGTGACTACGGGTGTCTGCCACCACAGTTGGCTAATTTTTTGTAAAAATGAGGTCTTGCTATGTTGCCTGGGCTGATCTTGAACTCCTGGGCTCAAGCAGTCCTCCCTCCTTAGCTTCTTAAAGTGCTGGGATTACAGGTGTGAGCCACTGTGCCCAGCCTACAACCATGATTATATATTCCTTCCCACAAAACATTTAGCTCATAAATAAGTTGTTAAACTAGTTTTAAAACTGTAATTATGTCACACATAGGAGTAGAGCACATTTTGGAATTTCTGTATGTCTGAATTAAATAAACCTTTTTTTCCTCACATTGATACATTTTATCATGTGGTAATAATATGTTAGCCCTTAAAAGTCATTGGGTCAGGATAAGACAAGACACAGGTTAACTGAACACAGGTCCACTGTACCTTTGGGAACACTGATGCAATATCCATTTTCGTCTCGGACAGGTTCATCTTTTTCCACATCATATTTAATTAGTTCATAAGATATGACTTTCTAGTAAATTAAAATATATCATTTGAGTACAAATTTTTTTACAATTTTTCTTTTTTATTGTGGTAAAACATACATTAAGTACATATGATTTAAGTACACATGTTGATGACATTTTGCATTTGTACACACTCATGTAACTACCACCTAGATCAAGATTTAAAACATTTTTATTTCATCGGAATAAGTTCTCGTGGCAGGGCATGGTGGCTCATGCTAATCCCAGCACTGTGGGAGGCTGAGGTAGAAGGATCACTTGAGGCCAGGAGTTAAGACCAACCTTGGCAACATAGTGAGATCTTATCTCTACAAAAAATAAAAAAATTACAGGGTGATCGCAAGAGTTCAAGACCAGCCTGGGCAACAAAGTGAGACCCTATCTCTTAAAAAAAAAGTTTCCTCCTGCCGTTCGGTGAAGTTAGCTACTGTTCTGAGTTTTATCACTGCTGATTAATCTTAAATCTCCAATACATGAAATAAATGTATGCTTCTGCTTCTTTCACTTATAATATCTGTATTAGTCATCCACCCCCATTGGTGTTTCTCTTGGTGGTTTATTTATTTATTTTTGTTTGTTTTGGTTTTTTTGAGTTATAGTCTCTCACTCTGTTGCCCAGGCTGGAGTGCAGTGGCACGCTCAGGGCCACTGTAGCCTCGACCTCCTGGGCTCAGTTGATCTTTCCGCCTCAACCTTTCAAGTAGCTGGAACTACAGGCATGCGCCACCATGCTCAGCTAATTTTTTGATTTATTGTAGAGATGAGGTCTCGCCAAGTTGCCCAAGCTAGTCTCGAACCCGCGGACTCAGGCAAACCTCTTACCTCGACCTCCCAAAGTGCTGAGATTATAGGCATAAGCCACCGCACCTGGCATATTTTTTATTGTTATGTAATTTTCCCTTGTATAAATATACAATTAATCTTTTCTCCTCTTAAAAGGGTATTTGAACTGTTTTTAGTTTTGGACTATTATAAACAGGGCTGGTATGAACATTCTAATACATGTCTTTTGGTAGATGTATCACAAATGGGTTTTAGAAATCTTGTATAACTTTATATTCATTTAAATGTTAGATGTTTCAGATTTCTAGGGAAATGTTTTCCAATATATTTAAGAATCAAAGGCATAAGGCATAATTATTTCATCCCTATGCCTATAATATTATTAAAGGTCCATAATATTTAGTATATAATATAATGGCATAAGAATTTAAAATTTTAGTAATTCAGTAAGAGCAATAAGTATATTATCTTTTCCATTGTCAAAAAATGCAAATATGAGAGTACTTGCATGTTATTATTAGGCATGATTATTGTGTCCAGTTCTTTTTTCATTTTCTTTCTTATGATAGGGTCTCACCCCTGTTGCCCAGGTTGGAGTGTAGTGGTGCGATCAGAGCTTACTGTAACCTCCAACTCCTGCGATCCTCCAACCTCATCCTCCCAAGTAGCCGGGATTACAGGTGCACACCACCACACTCATCTAATTTTACAATTTTTCTGTAGAGACAAGGTCATGCTATGTTGCCTAGGCTGGTCACCAACTCCTGGCCTCAAGTGATCCTCCTGTCTTGGCCTTCAAAGTGCTGGCATTACAGGTGTGAGCCACCATACCCAGCCTACTGTATCCATTTCTAATTTATATTCAAGTCTATGTGATGAAACAACCAATCATATGCTTTAGTATTAGCAAAGTAACTGAAAAACAAATGGCAAATGTGGCCAACAAATGTAGATCTTACTTATTTGCAAGAGTGTTAAAAATTTCTGGGTGGTAACTAATGCTTTTCTCTGTAACAATTGTAGGAATATCTTCCTATGTTTTTTAAATGTGGTCTTGCTTAAAGTAGAAAAACTGACAATAAAACATGGCAATTATAAATGAGAAAGCAGAAACTAGTATACAGACCACTAGCTGACCCACTCAGCAGGGGCCCAACGGGGAATAGGAAACAGATTCTCAGCCTGCAGCAACGCTGCCCAGGATTTTCCACAATGACAGAAAGGTTCTATGTTTGCACTGCACGATATGGTCCTCACTACCCCTAGGTGGTTCTTCAGCACCGAGGAACTGGATTTAAACTTTTATTTACCTATTTTGAATTTATTTATTTTTCCTGTTCTATTTTATTAGCTGTTGTTGTTTTTGAGTTGGGGTCTCACTCTGTCACTCTGTCACCCAGGTTGGAGAGCAGTGGCTGGATGGATCACAGCTCACTGCAGACTAGACCTCCTGGGCTCAGGCAATCCTTCTGTCTTAGCCTAATTTGAATTTAAATAGACACATGCAGCTGGTGCTTGGACAGCTAGGTCTGGAGGACAGCAGAGTGACCTGTGTAGCTAGGTCTGGCCATCATTGTCACAGAGAATACCCTGAGATCCGGCCAGACTATAAGAAACGGAATGACACTCAACATTCCAGGTGACAATTATTCAAGCAACTAGATAACAGGTATTGGGCTATAGCCTCTAAGGTCCTCTTCATCAGTTATTTAATCCTCTCAACGGTCCCTTTCCCTTATTAATACTGAGTATGGTCTAGGCACTAGGCTCAGTATTTTCTCCTTTTTATTTCTGTTTTATAGATGATGAAATTGAGGCCCAAGGAACATAAGTGACTTGCTTAAGGTATCACAGCTCTTAGGTTGTGGGTCTGTGATTTGCCCTCCTGAACCAGGACTCTTATACACATAGACTGTTGTTCTCCGCCAGTCTGTCAACAGGAACACATTTTTGAGAGTTCCAGTTTGGCTGTTTCATGGCCCTGCAGGATGAACTGCCCAGTGGCATAATGACTGCAGTGACTTCTCAAGCCAAAGCCAACAGGGGTTCAGCATTTGATGACCATTCTTGGAATTTTGCAGAATAGCTGGTTATCTGGAAGACTGACTACTTGAGTACAACATACTATCCAGTGAAAGAAGACTGCTATGTGAATTGGCTTAGAAGTAAGAACTATACTTTTTGGTAGAATTATTAGGTGAACACTCATGTACACCAGATCCTAGTACTGAGATGCCTGGGCCCCACCTCAGAACAACTAATCCAAGCCCAGGGGGTAAGGTCCTGCACTGTGCATAGAAAAAGCTCTCCAGGTAATTGTGATGCACAGTACGATTAAAGAAAAATTCTAAGTTTCACAGTGCACGATAAGCTTATGGAACTTGTAAACTTCAGGTGTTTTATCACACATGTATAAATGGTATTGGAAGACTTCATATAAGTTGCAGGCGGCAAAGGCACAGTAGTTTGCTTTTAATGGAAACAGATGTTTTCAACTGGAGGTGCTAACTCTTTGAGGTCGTTCCATAGGGAATGAGCAAAATATCTCTTGGTGATTCTGCCTGAGCTCTGATAACAACATCGTCATGAGGTAGCTTTTAAGAAATCTCTGTATTCTGAAAGTCAGGTATATATGCTTTCATTTTTCAATGTACTTACTTTTTGTAGGGAGTTTACCCTTCCTATAGCACCAATTTTCCTCGTATAATTAAAAAATCCAATATTGCCTTCAGTGGCGGCATAGAATTCATAAATGTGAATGTCCCCAAATCTCTTGATGAATTCTCTCCACACATCCGCTCGTAGACCATTTCCCAGTGCAAGTCTCACCTTATGATCACGATCATTTGGTTTCTAGAGAGAAGGAGACCAAATAGAAACCTCACTGAAGCCTATACTTATATATTAACAAATGACTTTATTTTTTACATATTGAATTAAATTAATAATTTTTACATATTGAATTACATTAATAATTGCCTTTATTTTATTACATATTTGTGTTGGTTACAAATTCACCTTAGCGTATGCCTTTCCTGCCGCTTACACACATTTCCCCCTCTCCTTCTAGCACAAGCAATGTAGTCTGACAGTTGAAACTGTGATTTAATAACCAAAAGACTTGGATTTTTCTCATTTTGATTTTTTTTTGGAGTCAGAGTCTCACTTGTTGCCCAGGCTGGTGTGCAGTGACACGCTCACCACTACCACAGCCTTGACCAGCTGTGCTCAGGCGATCCTTCTGCCTCAGCCTTCCAAGTAGCCAGAACTACAGGTAATTTTTTGCCTTATTGTAGAGACCTTATCTCCAAGCAGAGACAAGGTCTTGCCAAGTTTGCCAGGTTGGTCTCAGGCAATACTCTGGCCTCCGCCTCCCAAAGTGTTGAGATTATATGCGTAAACCACTGCACTTGGTTCATTTTGATTTTTAAGGGGCAAGATGAGACAATCTATAGAACGAGGTGACACCAACATTTAATCCATATCCAATTGAATGTTAGGATCATGTGTTAATAGTTTTCCTAATGGGGCTGGTGAATTTCCAGAAAGAAGGAAAGGTCAGGGACAGACACAATCTACTACTTGTAGGACCCTGAGTAGCAACGATTTTTACTTGATAGTGAAGAAGAAAACTGAAAACACAGTCTAATGAAAGGGGGAGTGGGT
This sequence comes from Carlito syrichta, assembly GCF_000164805.1. Classification (NCBI taxonomy): domain Eukaryota; kingdom Metazoa; phylum Chordata; class Mammalia; order Primates; family Tarsiidae; genus Carlito; species Carlito syrichta. Next base: position 5,300 of record NW_007260478.1, read on the forward strand.
ATTCCAGGAGGCGTTAAAGGGCAATAATGTTAGGGCCTGGGGCAGCTGGAGAGAAGAATCTTGATCTTGCCCTATTTAACAGGTAAAGCCCAGGCTACAAGACCATTTAGGGCTGAACCAAAAAAACAAAACTCTCCCAAAGGGATGGGGAAGGGACTAGGAGGAAGAAGCTGGCTCCCAGTTGCCTCAGGTGGCCTGGGAGGAATATGCTTTGCTATAAATAAAAATCACAAAGGAAAGGCACACCCATACTCATTTATGAGGCCCAAGCAAATATACCCACACCAAGGGAGGTTTTAATAATATTTTCTATTAATAAGGCAAATTATACCCTCCAGGAAATCACTGCGTGGTGGGAGAGACAGGTAAATAAATAGGTATAATTTCACCTTGCACATTTTGTTACTCTAAGTCCTTGATTTTAATAGAATTACAGAATGAAGTGGGGCAAAAGTGCTAGGTCATGAGGACTCTCTATTCATATCAAATCTTAATTTCTTTGTTCAAAGAGCAGTTGTTTAAGTTAGCATTTTCCACCTTGTTTCCTAACTCTGTGAATGGATTTTGAAATTAGAGTTGTCTGTAAAAAGAACTGTTCTCTACAAGGGGAGGACTTCGATGTGGCAGTTAAAAACCACACCAAAACAAACTCTGAATTTGTTTCCAGGCTAGCAGAGCTAAGAAGCAGGGAAGAGGTAAATATATATTTACATTTTAAATTGCTTGTTGGCCAAAACTTAGGTGGTGAAGCTCTTTCAGGAGTCCTAACCAGAGAGGTAGACAGATACTGATCACGGGTAAAAATGGAACCTTCGAGCAGTCTTTCTGCGGAGGAAATGTATACAGAGAGCCCAGGGGCCCCATGTAGTGGCTCTTAGCCAGGTGTTTGGGAGTCACCTGAGAAGCTTTCTGAACCGGCATGATCGCTGACGTTATGGCTGAGTAGGAATCTTTTCCTTAAGCGGCTTCCTTGGTCCACAGGTTACTGAGCCTATCCCCCGTTATAATCACCACGCACCTATGAGTAAGGAGACCGCAGAGCTGGTTTCTCCTGACGCTGCCTGCTGCCCTGGTTACCTTTCATCACCTTTCAGTCTCAAGGGGCCCGTCTGGATAATGAGTTGCAGGGTCGTCCTACCCACAAGATGCCACTCTCCTTAGCAAGGACGGTGGGTTTTCAGAGAGCACCCCCCTCCCACTGCTGCCCCTCGCTGCCACTCCAAGAATAAAATATCACAAGTATTTGAAGAATTCTTATTTTGCTTAAAAATAATCACCTGAACTGGATGCTGACCTGCCCCAAGGCCTGCACGAGAAGCTCCAAATAAGCATTCCCATGTGTAAACCTAAGACATTACTTATCCCACATGCAGCCAACAATCAGCCCTTCTCCCACCTGTTTATTTTAGTTCCTTATCTATCGGGCGGTGGATATCTAGCTCCCTCATCAGATGGTAAACTCCTTTGAGACCCAGTATACATGGATCTATGTCATCCCCAGTGCCTGGATCTGAGCTTTGCATTTAGCATAATTCTGGCAGAAAACTAAATATCCTCCACCAGGAAATGAGTGTCCAGGACATCAGCACAAGGCCAGGGCTCAGGGTACAGGAGGCCACAGGCATCCTGGGTATGTGGGAAGCTAGTCAGTCTCACAGGTGCAGCTGTCACCTGTGGTGGCAGGTAGCCGGGCTGGTTGTAATCACAATACCACAGGCTCAGTTTTCATGATACAACTGAAGGATCTTATTACACCAGCAGCAGGGATTAAGGCCCTAGGCTGGACATGATTTTGGTCACAAATGAGAGGTCTTGGAGTCTTCTAACATGTCTGGTTCTCACCTAAACCTTTGCTCACCAGTGGCTGAAAGCAGATAATGACTCGAATTTTCCTTTCCCATAAGGGCAACTGTTTCTTCATCACCTAAACCACTCCTTAGAGGAACCGGTTTTTAGGTCAAGGGTCACTTGCTCATTTCGTTAAGAAGGATAAAGCCTTCCACTCTACTTTAGAGCTGAGGTGTAACGTGCAAACCCCCGTGGGACTTAAATTCACACTGGGATCGAATGACTGATGAAGAGCAAGAGGTCAGAGGAATGCAGGGTGCCAAGGAATTAGAATGAGCAGAGAGCTTCCACTGAAGGCTTTCTATGGGCTCGGCATCTGTATCATCTTACTTCAGTTTCTAAAGAACCCTACCAAAATGCAGCAGCTAATAAAGTACTGGCCTCATATTACAACCGAGGAAACAGAACCTGGAGAAACTTAAAATAATTTTCCCAAGACCACCAAGGTAGCAAAATAGTTGTTCTGAGATTCAAAACCAAATCAGTGTTCTGAGATTCAAATACAAATCAATCGATGTGACTTCAGAGACTTATTTTCCTTAATTTAAAAAAAAAAAAAAAGCCCGCCTCGTCCTTACTCAGGCACACCAATAAATCTCACTCCCTGACCTTCCAAAAGAAAAAAAGCAATAAAGAGATGGACACAAACATAGTTGAGATATGAATCTAATAGTCCTGAAAGGTTCCTAAGTGAAAATTTCTGTGTTCATTCCACTTATCTGCCCCCATCTTTTGCCCCCAATTTAGCACCCAAAGGTGGGCACTTTTAACTCTGGCAGCTGTTTCTAAAGTAAATGCTACTACTACTAGTTCTTGATTAATCAATTCTAGATTTCCTATTGCGCCAGATGAGGATTAAGTGCTCTCCCATTCTTGCTTCCATTTTTCCAGTATCACACTTTCGGTTAAGTCGATATTCAGTGCTCACATGATTTTGCCCATAATACCACTGATAAGCCAAGTACTATACTATGAACAAATTCTTGAGCACAAAACTTTGTTTTCCTTGGAATTAATTACCCTTCTGCTAATGTGCTTCATTCCTTAGTGTCTAATTGTAAGTCTTTCCTAACCCACTAGCAGCGTCTAAATAAAACTTTCCTCTAGATGAAAGCAATCTGATGGTATAATTTTTTTTCCCATAATGATTCCATTGACCCTTCTGCTCCCATCTGGACTAGCTGTCCTTTAGGTTTGGGGAGTCCCTTTGTCTCTCTTTCCTGGATCCTTTGTCCTCCTCCCCTTTTCTCACTCCTTTTTGGATGGAACATTTTTCTCCAGTAACTTCTTGAAGGGGAGTATGTACCAGGTAAGTCTTTTTGAAGCTTTGGTAGTCAAAAAATATTCTTACTGTACACCTGATTGATAATATGGCTGGATATAGAGAATAATTTTTATTTAGAATTTTGAAAGCACTACTCCTTGGTTTTACAGCTTGCAGTGTTGCTGTAGACAAGTCAAATGTCATTCTTATAGAATGCTCTCTCACTTTTTTTTGGGTAGTCTTAAATTTCATCATGATGTAATTTTTTTTCCTTCATTAATCTTTTTTTTTTTTTGAGTTGGAGTCTCACTCCGTCACCCAGGTTGGAATGCAATGGCATGCTCACGGCCACTCCAGCATTAACCAGCTGGGCTCTGACGATCCTTCTGCCTCAACTTTCCAAGTAACTGGAACTATAGGTGTGGGCTAACACACCTGACAAATTTTTTGTTGTTATTGTTACAGAGACACCCGGCTAATTTTCTTTTTTAAAATATGTTGTAGAGACAAGGTCTCGCCAAATTGCCCAGGTTGGTCTCGAACCCATGGGCTCAGGTCATCCACTCACTTTGGCCTCCGGAAATGCTGAGATTATAGGCTGAGGCACCGAGCCCAGCTCCTTCACTAATCTTATTGGGTACTCAGTTGGCCCTTTCAACCTATTCTTCAGTCCTGAGATGTTTTCCTGTATTATTTCTTTGCTGATTTCCTTCTGTTAATTTTCTCTCTTCTCTTTTCCTGATTTTCTATTAAATATGTTAGGCCCCTTTGACTGACCTCTAATTTTCTTAGCTAGTCTCCCCTCATGTCCATCAATTTATCTTTTTGTTCAGCTCTCTGTAAGATTTCTCTATTTTATCTTTCAAACTTTCTATCAATTAAACATTTTTAAAAATCACTTTTATGGATAGGAGTGGTGGCTCACAACTTTGGAAGGCTAAGGTGGGAAGATCTCTTGAGGCCAAGAGTTCAGGATCAGCCTAGGCAACATAGCAAGACCTCATTGCTATTACAGAAAAGTCATTTTTATTTTCAGATCTTATTCTTTTTTTTCTTGCTTTTATATTTTTTTGGGGGGGAGTAGTACACTATTATTGTTTTACAGATAGAATATCTTCTCTAATCTCTCTGAGATATTTATAGGCTTTTGAAAGTATTCTCAGGGTACCTGCATAATCAACGTTTGTATACCTAACCCTGAATTGTACCCCACATCTTTATAATAATAAAAAAAAATTTGAAAAGAAAAAAAAGAAAGTATTCTCCTATTCTTTGAGTTGAAGCTTCTTCTTTTCTTTTGATGATCTTTCCTTTTGGAAGTTTTCCTCAGTTGTCTGGTTATCCTTGATGTCTGTTCATATTTAAGAGTAAAGGGCTGCACTTGGTAGCTCTGCCTGTAATCCCAGCACTTTGGCAGGCCAGGGCGAGTGGATTGCGTAGGACCGCAGGTTCGAGACCAGCCTGGACAACTTGGCAAGACCTCATCTCTACAATAAATAAATAAATAAATAATTGGCTGGGTGTGGTAGTGTGTGCATGTAGTTCTGGCTTCATGGAAGGCTGAGGCAGAAGGATCGCTGGAGCCCAGCAGGTCGACACTGGGGTGGCTGTGAGTGTGCCACTGCACTCCAGCCTGGGTGACAGAGTGACACTCCAACTCAAAAAAAAAAAAAAAAAAGAGTAAGGCAACAAAAAGATGTTTGAGCAGCTGTGTCAGGGCAGGAGCTATTGCCAGGTGGGATGCACTGTTAGGTGATGAGGCAGTGAGCCAATACACAATTTTTTTTCCCCTGGAAAGATTAGGTCTTTCAGAGAATGAGTCTCCTCCAGTCTCCTGCCTATAAGCATAACTGGCTGCTGGAGTTCTGGAAACTGTGCAGGGGAAAGGAGCAGGAGGTCTCCCTAGTTGGTATGTTCAGGTGACCCAAAATCAAAAAATTAGCTGGGTGCAGTGGATCATGCCTGTAATCCCAGCACTTTGTGCAGTGGAGGTGAGAGGATTGCCTGAATCTAGGGGTTCGAGACCAGCCTGGGTAACTCAGCAAACCTCATCTCTACAATAAATGAAAAAATTAGCTGGGCCTGATGGCACATGCCTGTAGTTCCAGCTGTTTGGAAGGCTGTAATGGAAGGATCACCTGAGCCCAGCAGGTTGAGGCTGCAGTGGCTGTAAGCATGCCACTGCTCTCCAGCCTGGGCAAAGAGTGAGACTCTGACTCAAAAAAATAAAAAGAAAAAGGCAAAAGAAGGCAAAAAAAAAAAAAAAAATCAAAAAATTAGCTGAACATGGTGGCCCATACCTGTAGTATGGGCTACTCAGGAGGCTGAGGTGGAAGGACTGCCTGAGCCCAGGAGTTTGAGGCTGTGGTGAACCATGATTGTGCCTCTGCATTCCAGGCTGGGCGGCAGAATGAGACACTGACTCAAAACCAAAACCAAAACTTATCTTCCCTGGCAAACCTTCCTGATTCTGCTCTCTGGCCCTCTTTTACCCAGCCTGCCAGCCTTGGGTTCCAGTCAAATTGTTCACTCTCTGCTCTGTGCTGCTACATAACTATCCATTCTCTTTTCTATCAGAATGAAGGTGAGGCAGAGACAGAAATTTTAGGCTGGGAAGAACCCCAGAGGTTATCTAACTTCAGGGGGGAAAGCAGACAACACTAGGGAGTAAACTGATTTGGCTCTTTCAGGGTTCTATCTTACTTCCCCTTCCAAATTTCATGACTTTAACATGTGGTGCCTGGAACATTTTTCTGGTTCCCTTTCTCTCCTCCTCCTCCCTCTCCTCCTTCCACTCTGGTCACACTCCCAGCAAGCCGCAGAAAGCCTAATTTAGACCTCGTGCTGTGGCTTTAGTTCATAACTGAAGGAAAGAAAACCTCAGATTACGCAATATCTTGTTCTAATAAATAATTTTTTCTCAATGACATGTTTTTTAGGCAACTACACAGAAAAAATGGAAGTTGACAATTGCATACTGCAAGAAATTAATCAGAATGGTCTTTCATCATAAACAGGTGCTCTGAAAGCAAAACCCAAAAATAAAAAGGAAGGACAGCACAATAGATAAAGGATACTCACCACAGTATCGTGAAAGTCACTTTCAGTCGATAGCTTTCCTACCCAAACCCCCACTCAACCTCAGATGAGAGCGACTGACTAATTTAAATATCTTCCCTTGTGTATGTGGGAATAATTTTCATTGGTTCATTCAATAAATATGTATGGGGCTCCAACAATGAGCTATACACTGTTAGGCATGAAAATTAATAGTGATAATAGTGGCTACATTGATTGAGTCACTATTGTGCCAGGATAGGGTTCAGGCCTACTGACTCCAGAGTCCTGAGTCTGAACCACTGACCTAAGGGGTGGATGAGAGCATCCTCCACAGCCCTCTGCTCTACCAGGGGAGCTACTGCATTTGGTTAGGAAGAGCGAGGAGAAGTACAGTGCCCTCCACCTCCCAATACTGGCCCCAGAATCTCCTGCTGAGCTGTGCCATGTCTGTGGATGGGTGTCATTTTTTTGGTTTCTTTGTCTTTTGTGTTTTTAGATGGAAAAATATAGTTTATTTAGAAAGTAATCGCTTCGGCAGCACATATACTGAAATTGGAATGATACAGAGTAGATTAGCATGGCCCCTGCACAAGGATTACTTGCAAATTCATGAAGTGTTCCATATTTAAAAAATAAAAATAAAAAAGAAAGTTAATAATAGAGAGAGAAGAGAGAGAGAGAAGAGATTGACAGAGAGAGAGAGAGAGAGAGATTTACCTTCCCAAAGTAGGGGAGGGGGCCAAAGCTTGATGGGTGTCATTTGATATGACTATTCAGCTAGGGTAGAAGTTACCTTCTTGAAATCTAGTGCTTGGGGATTGTTGGTATTAGTTCCTCCATGGACAGCCTATTCTTCCAGGCAGCTCTAAGGGTGAGAAAGTTCCTAATTACATTGATCTAGATCCTCCCTTCATTTGTTCCAGTTTTTATCCACCTTTGTTTGAAGTCTTTTTTTTTTTTTTTAGACAGAGTGATGATCATTTGCCTAGGCTGGAGTGTGGTGGCACAATCTTAGGTCACCGCAGTCTTGAACTCAGGGGCTCAGGCAATTCTCCCTCCTCAGCCTCCCAGATAGACGGGGCTACAGGCACACCGTGACAGGCTATTTTTTTATTTTTTTTTTTTGTAGACATGGGGTCTTGTGATGTTGTCCAGGCTGGTCTCAAACTCCTGGGGAATATCCTCAAGTGAACCTTGGCCTCCCAAAGTGCTGGGATTATAGGCACGAGCCACCATGCATGGCATGAAGTCTTTTTGATATAATCTTTCTTTAAGCATCCTATAAGCTACTACAGGCTGTAGTACAGTGACATGCTCACAGCCACCACAGCCTTGACCTGCGGGGCTCAGGCGATCCCTCCACCTCAGCCTTCCAAGTAGCTGGAACTACAGGTGTGCGCCATCACATCGACTTTTTTTTTTAATTGTACAGATGAGTTCTCACCAAGTTGCCCAGGCTGGTCTTGAACCCCTGAGCTCAGGCAATCCTCTCGCCTTGGCCTGTAAAAGTGCTGGGATTATAGGCTTCAGTAGCCACACCCCAACTAGTTAAAAATTTTTAAAAAGTCAACCGGATGTGGTGGCTCATGCCTGTAATCCCAGCACTTTGGGAGGTAGAAGTGAGAGGACTGCCTGAGTCCAGAGATTCGAGACCAGCCTAGGCAACTTGATGAGATCTCTTCTCTAAAATAAATTTTAAAATTAGCTGGGCACGGTAGCATGGGCTTGTAGTTCCAGCTACTTGGAAGGCTGAGGTGGAAGGATCACCTGAGCCCAGTAGGTTGAGGCTGCGGTGGCCATAAGCATGCCACTGTACTCTAGCCTGGGTGACTGAGTAAGAGACTCCAACTCAAAAAAAAAAAAAAAAAAAAAGATTAGGGGTCACCCATGATTCTACACCAAATCCTAAAACACTTCGAAGGTATAAAACCCCAGTCAAATTATCTTTGCTTTCCAGCATTCGAGACAACATTAAGAGAAAAAGTGGAAGAGAGAGTATGCAGGTGTGCGTGTGTGTGTGTGTGTGTGCGCGCGTGTGTATGTGTGTGTGTGTGTAGAGAGAGCCTGAAGACAGCAATACACAAACATGTTTATTTTCCTACAGTTCTAAGGAGGCTCCTGTTAAAACTAATAGAAACAACAAACACTCCCCCAGGAGACTTCTAACTGACAAAAGGGTGCCTTTAAGGTAGGGAAGAAAAGCTAAACAGAATGTCCCCATATGGATTTCTGGATTTTAATAGGCATGTGCTCTTGAGGACCAGGTGGAATACTAACATGAAAAAAAATTCAGTAATTACATTAACAGAAACTTTGTGGAAAGGTTCTAACTCAGCTCACAGCTAATTATGACCCTTACAAATATTTTTGACTCTGCCAATAAATCAGAACAATGTGTACTAAGCCCACACATTTTGGAGGAAACATATTAGCTCCCCTAACTCAATTATTCAATATTTAGGGGTAAGAATTTAGATATTCATTCAGCAAAATCTGTAGATGTCTATGATGTGCCAGTTACAGGTGTTGGTGCTGCAGATCTGGCAGGGGACAGAGTCCTGGCACGAGGAGCTTTTATTTAATGGAGGGACAGACAATAATCACATAAACCAGTCCTACGCCAGGAGTCACAAGTGGCATGAAAAGCAGTGACAAGGTGGACAGGAAGGGGCAGGGGATCTGTTTGATTATTAGTAGGCGGAACCTCTGCAATAAGGTGATATTAGGGCAGAGACTGAGTGAAGTGGGGGGGGAGAGAACTGGGGGAAGAGCACTGATACTTCTTTTGACCTCATACAGCAGCTGATGTGTATGTTGAACACAACAGGCTCATCAGTAATAATTTATCAGCTTAGTGATCTGTTGAGTTTGCTTTAAGTTGATTGGATAGATGAAAGGAATTAGAATCCTGTGAGTTTCCTGCATTTTCTAGTCCAGAGGTGGCTGGTTCTCAAGCAGGGTAGAATCTGCCCATCAAGGAACATTTGGCAATGTCTGGCTACAATTTGATTATCATGACCTGGAGAAAGGGGAGGTTACTACTAGCATCTTGTAGGGGTAAAGATAAGGTAAAGGCCAAAGGCTGCTGAACATTCTACAAGGCACAGAATAAATCCATACGGCAAAGAAATAATGGGCCAAAAGATCAGCCGTGCCGCTGTTGAGAAATCTCTATCTGGTACCAAAGCCAGCCCCTAGATCTCTGATGACAGCTGAGGGTCTGGGCAGGAGATCTCTTGACAACAACCCCATGAAGATTCCAGGGTAGCTGTAAACAGGGTAGGTCAGGTCCTTGGCATGACCTGGAGGCATCTGTTCCCGGCTTGGTGATACATTTGGCTGGCTGGTTTCAAAGTCACATGGGGATTTATTTACTAAACAACATTAAACAAAAGTTCCCTGCATTTCTTTGGTACAAGAGAGGTAAAGGAGATAAGATATGATCCCTAGCCGGGCTTGGTGCTCAGCCTGTAATCCCGCGCTTTGGGAGGCTGAGGTGAGTGGATTGCTTGAGCCAGAGGGTTCGAGACATGCCTGGGCAACTTGGCGAGACCTCATCTCTATAATAAATCAAAAAATTAGCTGGGTGTGGTAGCACACGCCTGTAGTTCCAGTTACTTGGAAGGCTGAGGCAGAAGGATCACCGGAGCCCAGCAGGTCGAGGCTGTGGTGGCCCAGAGTGGCCACCGCACTCCAGTCTGGGTGACAGAGTGAGACTCCAACTCAAAAAAAACAAACAAAACATATGATCCCTGCCATCAAAGATGTTACAGCCTAGGGATGATGGGTGGCATGAAGACAGGCTCCTGCAATGTGGCAAGGAATACAGAGGGTAGAGATAAAATGATGTCAGGGAAGACAGGCATGGTGGCTCATAGCCTGTAATCCCATTACTTTGGGCGGCAGAGGCGAGAAGTCTGTCTGAGCTCAGGGGTTCGAGACCAGCCTGAGCAACTCAGTGAGACGTCGTCTCCACAACAGCTCAAAAAATTAGTCAGGCATGGTGGTGTGATCGAGCCACTGTACTCCAGCCTGGGTGACAGAGTGAGACTTCAACCCCCCCCCCACAAATGATGCCAGGTAGAGGAGTAATGGCTTTTTGTTGGAGTGACTCAAATAGATTTAACACATGACTCAAATAGATTTAAATCATTTGAACTGGGCTTGGACAATGGCTTCTAGTAAAGCAGAGAGGGAAGTGGAAGATATATATACTAGGTGAAGGGTTAAAATGTAAACAGGTGAAAAGGCAGGAAATAATAATCATGATAATATTTACTGCCACCCAATAAGCTCTGTCTATTTGGCAGGTGCAATGCCAAGCACTTTTATCATGATAAACAATTGTAGCCTAAATTCAAAACTGATATATATGAATCAGCTAGTTTAACACGATCCAAAGTGACTTGAATTTTCATTGTATCCACTTCAAAAAGATATTAAAACATGGGAAGTGTTACCTGGGGTAAGTTACATAAATACCGAAGCAGTTCACCGATATACTGAATGACAGTAACGTTGTATTTTCTGCAGTCATCCCAGAACTGGCTGGCTGAAAATTTAGTCCTCAAGGCAAGAGTAGCACCTACATGGAAAGCACAGAAATGGTCAATAAAGACATGATACAAAAAACTTCCTCCAATTCCATTTAATTTGTCATCTTTGAAAGACAGAAATTTAAAAATAAATATTCACAAACAAGTATTGAGTACCTATTATATTCAATGTAAAAACAGAGGAAAACATGGTTTTGTTATTTAGTGGCTTCCAATCTAGGGAGGAGAAGACACATACATAAGTCATTCTAACAAAAGCTTGTAATAAGAGGTTCAAGTGAAGCCCGAAGGGAATAAGAGAGAGAAAGAGAAAAAGAGAAAAAGAGGAAGAGAGAGAAAGCGAGGGAGGGAGGAGGAGCGGAGAGACAGAGACAGAAGATTAATTCTGCTTGCAGGCAAGGGCTGAGAAAGTCAGATTTTGGAAAATGGAGGATTGGTCTTGAGAAATGACTATGGAGATGAGAGAATTTTAGGCAGAGTAAAACTTTGAAGAGAAGGGCAGGACAGTTCAGAGGTGTTGGAGACGGGACAAGATTCAGTTGGCCTGTCACTGGGGTGGTGAGGGGTGGGTGGGATAAACCTGGAGAAACAGCCAGAGGTACAATCATGGAGAACTGGGAAGTGTCAGGTAGAGAAGTCAGACTTAATTTTGGAGGTAATGGAGAGCCAAGGTCTTGAGCAAGCAGGAGATAACATTCTTCTATGTTGGTTGAGCTAAACAGAAGAATGGTATCCAGAAATGTCCACACACTAATCCCCAGCACTTGTGAATATGCTACCTTATATGGCAAAAGAGACTTTGTAGATGGGATTAAGTTAGATCTTGAAATGGGAAGATTATCCCGGGCTCTCTGGGTATGTCCAACGTACTCACAAAGGTCTCTTTTTTTTGGTATTATTTTAAGGATGTGGGGTACAATTCAGGATTAGGTATTGTACAACGACAAGTGGTCATTATACAGGTAAGTTTTGGGCCTCTCTTTTGTCCCCAGTTCACCTGGTTTGAGATCAGGTACCCTTAATGATGATGTGTGACTCCCCTCCCTTGGCAGTTTCCCACTACTGCCAATTCCTTTCTTATAGTATTATAATTAATTGTTCAGGGTACGCTTACGAGTGAGAACATGTGGTACTCAGTTTTTGTTTCTGTGACAGATCACTGAGTCTGACAGACTCTAAATCCATCCAAGTTGCAGTGAAGTCACAAAGGTCTTTTTAAGAGGGAGGCAAGGTCAAAGGCAGAAGGGGATGGGATCATGGAAACAAAGATTGAAGTGATGTGCTCTAAACATGGAAGGGACCACGAGCTAAGAAATTTAGGCAGCTTCTAGGAGCTGGAAAAGGCAAGAAAATACATTCCCCCCGTAGTCTCCAGAAGATCTGCAGCCCTGCCAACATATTGATTTTAGGATTTCTAAAAGATAGAATAGTAAGATAATACATCTGTTGTTTTAAGCAACTAAGGTTGTGGTAATTTGTTATAGCAGCAATAAAACTAATAACATGACTCTTCTGTTCCTGAGCATTTCAAATAAGGGATACTCAACCTGTATATGATTGCCCAAGCCTCTGCTTCTGTCCCTGAACTATAAAATGGGTAAAAATATTTATCTTTTCAATCTAATTATAGGCATGAAGTGTTGTAAAAATGAAATTTAAAAATCTCATAAATGAGGCTGGGTGCAGTGGCTCACTCCTACAATCCCTGCACTTTGGGAGGTCTAGCTGATTGGATTGTCTGAACCCACGGGTTCGAGACCAGCGTGGGCAACTTGGTGAGACCTCATCTCTACAATAAATCAA
>NW_007260478.1:17850-36186 GCF_000164805.1 Carlito syrichta
AGACTTTGTAGATGGGATTAAGTTAAAGATCTTGAGATGGGAAGATTATCCCGGGCTCTCTGGGTATGCCCAACGTACTCACAAAGCTCTCTTTTTTTTGGTATTATTTTAAGAATGTGGGGTACAATTCAGGATTAGGTATTGTACAACGACAAGTGGTCATTGTACAGGTAAGTTTTGGGCCTCTCTTTTGTCCCCAGTTCACCTGGTTTGAGATCAGGTACCCTTAATGATGATGTGTGACCCCCCTTCCCTTGGCAGTTTCCCACTACTGCCAATTCCTTTCTTATAGTATTATAATTAATTGTTCAGGGTACGCTTACGAGTGAGAACATGTGGTACTCAGTTTTTGTTTCTGTGACAGATCACTGAGTCTGACAGACTCTAAATCCATCCAAGTTGCAGTGAAGTCACAAAGGTCTTTTTAAGAGGGAGGCAAGGTCAAAGGCAGAAGGGGATGGGATCATGGAAACAAAGATTGAAGTGACGTGCTCTAAACATGGAAGGGACCATGAGCTAAGAAATTTAGGCAGCCTGGAAAAGGCAAGAAAATACATTAGGAGCTGGAAAAGGCAAGAAAATACATTCCCCCCGTAGTCTCCAGAAGATCTGCAGCCCTGCCAACATCTTGATTTTAGGATTTCTAAAAGAATAGTAAGATAATACATCTGTTGTTTTAAGCAACTAAGTTTGTGGTAATTTGTTATAGCAGCAATAAAACTAATAACATGAACTATAAAATGGGTAAAAATATTTATCTTTTCAATCTAATTATAGGCATGAAGTGTTGTAAAAATGAAATTTAAAAATCTCATAAATGAGGCTGGGTGCAGTGGCTCACTCCTACAATCCCAGCACTTTGGGAGGTCTAGCTGATTGGATTGTCTGAGCCCACGGGTTCGAGACCAGCGTGGGCAACTTGGTGAGACCTCATCTCTACAATAAATCAAAAAATTATCTGGGTGTGGTGGTGCATGCCTATAGCTCCAGCTACTTGGAAACTGAGGTGGAAGGATCACCTGAGCCAAGCGAGGCTGTGGTGGTTGTGAGTATACCACTGCACTCCAGCCTGAGGGACAGAATGATAGGACTCCAACTCAAAAATAAATTTTAAAAAATCTCACAAATGGCTGGGTGTGGTGGCTCATGCCTATAATCCCATCACTTTGGAAAGCCGAGGTGGGAAGATTGTTTCAGTCCAGGAATTCCAGACCAGCCTAGCAACATGTGAGACCCTGTCTCTACAAAACTATCAAGAAATTAGCTGGGCATAGTGGTGCATGCCTGCAGTCCCAACTACTTGGGAAGCTGAGACTGAAGGATCGCCTGAGCCCAGGAGGTTGAGGCTGCAGTGAGCTTGATTGTGCCACTGCACTCCATCCTGGTTGATAGAGTGACACTCTCCCCTCTCCCCCCACCCAAAAAAATCTCACAGATATTTTTCCATTATATTAATTCACTTTTTACTCCTAAATATACTAACATCCAATGTGTGAGAAGAGGAGAAAATTTTTTAAAATACTAATTTGCCTTCTTCAGCACATACTTGGGTGATTAAGCGATTGATTTGTCCATTTGGAAGCTTCAGAGTCACTCTGCTCTTGGGCCCAGCAATATGACCAGGCTCAGTCACTCCTTGCTGACTAGGGACTGCTACTGATGTTAGGCTAAGTATTTTATAGTTAATCAATCAGTGGATGAGTGACAGAAGGTTAGGCTTGGGCAATCATATACAGGTTGAGTATCCCTTATCTGAAATGCTTAGGATCAGAAGAAGTGTTTGTATTTGGGATTTTGGAATATTGGCATAAACATGAGATATCTTGGAATGGGACCCGAGTTTAAGCATGAAATTCAAGGCTAATAAAATTATGTTTTGGATACACCTTATACCCATAGGCTGAAGATAATTTCGTGTAATATTTTAAATAATTTTGTTGATGAAACCGAGTTTGTGTTAAGTACTTACATATGCTATTTTCCACTTAAGGTGTCGTGTTGGTGATCGAAAAGTTTAGGATTTTAGAACATTTTGGATTTCAGACTTTCAGAATAGGGAAGTTCAGTCTGTATGTACACAGTCTCAGTTCAAGCTGCTATAACAGCTTGAACTGAGACTGTGTACACATACAGACTGAACTAATACTAAATTAAATTATTAATACTAATTAAATTACTAATACTAAAGATTGAGTGGCTTAAACAACATTTATTTCTCATAGTCTGGGAGGCTGGGGAGTCTAAAATCAAGGTGCCAGCAGATCCAGTGTCTGGTAAGGGCTTTTTTCCTGGTCTTCAAATGGAGGAGAGCAAGACAGGAAAGAAGCTCTCCCCTGTCTCTTCTCATAAGGGCACTAAACCCATTTATGAGGGCTCTACCCGTATGACCCAATTACTTCCCAAAGTTCCCACCTGTTAATACCATCACACTGGGGATTAGGAATTCTTTTTTCTTTTTTTTGAGTCGGAGTCTTACTGTTACCCAGACAGGAATGCAGTAGGACATTTATGGCCACCACAGCCTTGACTTGCTGGGCTTAGGTGATCCTTCCGCCTCAGCCTTCCAAGTAGCTGGAAACAAAGGCATGCGCCACCACGCCTGGCTAGTTTTTTTCATTTATGGTAGAGATGAGGTCTCACCAAGTTGCCCAGGCTAGTCTTGTATCCTGGGCTCAGGCAAACCTCTCACCTCAGCCTCCCAAAGTGCTGAAATTATAGATGCAAGTATCACTGCAGCCAGCTAGGATTTCAACATGTGAATTTTTGAGTGACACAAAAGTCCAGTCTATAATACACATATATACTTGTGTGTATATATATATGTATGTATTACTATATATACATCTATTAATATGAATATTTAAAGTGAAATGCCACATGAGAGAGAGTTAAGTTTTTAGCTGAGTCAGAAAGTTACAGGTACTCTCTGGAAGATGTGGACATTGGACTTTGCCTTAATGTGTAAAAGTGATATAAATTCAGGCCGGGCTCAGTGGCTCAGCCTGTAATCCCAGCACTTTGGGAGACCCAGGCAAGTAGATTGCCTGAGCCTGCGGGTTTGAGACCAGCCCGGGCAACTTGGCGAGACCTCGTCCCTATAATAAATCGAAAAAAATTAGCCGGGTGTGGTAGCATTCGCCTGTAGTTCTGGGTACTCGGAAAGCTGAGACAGAAGGATCTCTGGAGCCCAGCAGGTTGACGCTGTGGTGCCCGTGAGTGTGCCACTGCATTCTAGGCTGGGTGATGGAGTGAGACTCCAACTCAAAAAAAAAAGTGGTATAAATTCTACCGGAAGGAGAAAAGATGGCAACCCCAATAGGTACAGTAAAGTTTGAGAAGGAAAGGGAAGAGATGGCAAGCTAAGTATTCTGCCTAGAGCCAAGGAGCTATGGGAATGGGCAAGAATACAGAAAACGGGGACACCAGAAGAAGAAGTTCAAGTCAGATGCTGATGGAGGTCAACATGCAAGTTTCTGAAGAAGAAAATGACACAGGAGAATTATTATGGCATCTAAGAATCAAGTGTCTTAACCTAGATAAAGACCTAAAATAGTTTAAAGGATTTTCTTTTTTGATATACTAAATAATTATAGCCTTATATAACTAGATAGGCAGGCATGATACAATATAAATAAAATGCTTGCAATAAGTGAGCCAAATAGTCTAGTTATTAATGCAAAATTAAACGCTATTCCTAGTAGACAGGAAAGTATTTCCACATTTTGTATTACTTTTCCTTATGAGCAGATGTAAATGGGCATTGGCTTTGCTGAGAGGAAAACCTTACCAGTCAGGATACATCCGTGGACGGCAATCAGAAGTGCAGCACTGTGATACAAGGGCAGAGTGACATAGATGATATCATCTGTCCTTATTCTGCTTACCACAAAGAGGCCAGTTGCATACCAGATGCGCCGATGGTTGACTGTAGCAGCTTTTGGGAGACCTTTGCAAAGATACAAGAGAGCGCATGAGTGAGCTAAGGTTGGCCATTTGCAGTTTGAGAGAGAGATCTAAATTAGATAGATTCATTATCCTGGGTTTAGAATTGTATAGGAAAGGGTCATGACCAGTTAGATCAGAATCTGGCAATTTTTTTCTGTGAAGGACCAGAGAGTAAATGTTCTAGGTTTTGCAGGTCATATGGTCTCTGCTGCAATGCCTTAACTCTGCTCTTGTGGCTGAAAGTGGCTATACACAAGTATAAAGGAATGGGTGTGCCCCAATAAAATTTTATTTACAAAAACAGGTGAGAGACTGTATTTGGCTCACAGGCCATAGTTTGCTGACTCCTGAGTTAGACAGTTATTACAGGGGTAAACTAAAGAGAAAGGGAGGGGAAAGAAATGAACATCTATTAAAGTTTTGCTCCGTGCCTACCACTTTGCAAGACATTTTCAAAATTTTGTCAATTTTCATAACCAATTTATGAGATAAATAATTTTATATAATTCATAGATGAGAAGACTGAGATTTAGACAGATTATAAAGTCCGTTCAATCAGCTTCCCTTGTAAGTATTTTATTAACTTCTCATGTACTATTCTCGAGTTTCTTTATAGGAATATAAGCAAATATGAACATTTGCTCACATGTTCTTGCCTTTTCCATTTAAAAAATATGCACACTCTTAAGCCCATTTTTTTCCTCTGCCACTTAACAATGTTTGTTGGAGCTCTGTCCATGTTTGTATATAGAGATTTTCCTCGTTTATTTGTTCATTTATTCTCTCTCAGCTGCCTCAAGTCCTTTGTAAGAGTGTATTATAATTTACTGATACTATTTTCTATTTCAGATGATGCTGTGTTGAATAACCTTGTCCATGTGGCACTTCATGCTTTAAATGGCATCTGTTGGATAAATTCACTAACATTGAGATTGCTGGATCAAAATATTTAAATATTTGTAATTTTGATAGATAACTGCCACATTGCCAGTTATAAGGGCTGTCCCCATTCATTCTCCATCAGCAATACGAGTGTGGCTGTTTCCTAGCCTTGCCAATGTGTGCTCTCAAATGTTGGGATTTTTGCCGATCTGAGAGGTGAAAAATGCTGTCTGTGTAGTTTTAGTATGCTAGACTAAATGCATTTGTGTTTTCTTAACCATAATTTACATACGCTTTAATAAGACTTTCTATTCCAAGTATATACTTATATTGCTACCCATAGAAGATCAGTTCAGCTGGGGAAGAGGGTATGAAATCACTGCTAAGGGAGCTAAGAGTTTAAGAGCTGAGTGGATAAGCAGGCTTTGTGAAGAGGAAAGTAGATCTCTGTAGACTCAGATTCTTCAATACTTGATGGTACCTTAGTCAGGTACTGCCCAAATAGCAGCAATTTGTTATAAAGCAAAGAAATACAGCCAGCAAACTGCCATCATTGTAAGTCTGATTCAAAATTCATTTTCTTTGACAGTGGGCTACAGAGTGAGACTCCAACTCAAAAAGCAAACAAAAAAGAAAAGAAAAATTGAATATATGAGTCCTTTATCTCTCTTAATGAAATGTTTCATTTATTTAAGCAGGTCAGTGACATTGTGTTAGTATTAACATTCCATTTTATACTAGTATTAAGAAATAGAAGAAAGCATCAACAAATCAATTGCATTCACCATGGGGAAAAAATTCGTCCTAATAGTGAAAGCTCTAAGTTATATTTATCAGAAAGAAATGACTATCTTTGTTGTTTTGAAGTACTTTCAGAACTTTCCTAAATTAAGATTTTGTATTAATGAAGAAATAAGAATATTTGATAACTATATTTGGTGACTTCCTTTGAGGAACAGGGAAAACATTTTGTTCCCCAATTGCTTAAATGAGTTCAATTCATTTAACTCATGTTTACAAGAGTAACTGAGCTAATATTTTATTCAGAGAAAAGGAAAAAAGTAAAATAAACATCAATCCAACTATCTTCCAATTAAATATAAATTCTGAATTATAAGATGAAATCAGGAAGTGTTCATTCCCTTCTTCTCTCTACATGGGTTTTCAATGTGATTGCCAAAACACACATTGAAAAGAAGTTCCATACTTATCTATTTGGTTGTAAGACTGGAACTCCCCATCACTAACCAAGGACTCACTTTATCTCTATTATATCCTGAATCAAAGTTTACAATGTACTTTTACCATTCTACTAAGAAATAAGGATGAAAATTCCATAAACTAAGGTAGTGTTATGCAGTGGAAGCTATGGGTTAACTATGTCATTCTGTTGGCATGGCAATATATAACTTTTGACAAATAAATTATACTTTGAGCACTAGCTTTACAATGCCATTTCTAGCTTCTCCTACTCATTTACTTAAAGAAATATTCAACAAAGTGACTGTATTAAGAGAAGCCAATATTCTGAGATCAGATGGGGGCTGAGGGCCTGTGGGTGTGGTGGAGAGACAAGGAGACAGTTCTTGTTGGCTGCTGCTGAGATAAAAGGCTCAGATGAACTTTTAACCTTATTTATAATGATTGATTTTTTTTTATGAGAATGTATTCATTACCTGCTTAAATAAATGAAACATTTCATTAAGAGAAATAAAGGACTCATATATTCAATTTTTCTTTTTTTTGTTTGTTTGCTCTTTGAGTTGGAGTCTCACTCTGTAGCCCAGGCAGGAGGGCAGTGGCACATTCACAGCCACCACAGCCTCATCCTGCTGGGCTCAGGTGATCCTTCCACCTCAGCTTTCCAGGTATCTGGAACTACAGCCATGCACCACCACGCCCGGCTAACTTTTTGATTTATTGGAGAGATGAGGTCTCAACAATTTGCCCAGGCTGGTCTCGAACCCATGGGCTCAGGCAATTCTCTCACTTTGGCCTCCTAAAGTGCTGAGATGATAGGTGTGAGCACCGCACCCAGTCAATTTTTCAATAATAATAATAATAATACTCATATATTGAATTTTCCCATAATCATCATCAGCGGCAGCAGCCTGCTGGGGCTGGCCTCCTGCTCTTCTTTTAAACATATCCCTCAGGCTTCATATATTACATTTTGGTTTTTTCTGGCCTACAGTGGGCAGACATTAAATGTCTGTTACATGAAAACCAGGAGGCATTGAGGCAAAGCTGTCAATTGTATGAACTGTAGTCACCCTTCAAAGTTAATCTTGACACTTTTACTTTTTGTCTCGGGAAGTTCTTAGACCTCTCTAAGTGTCATGTTCCGAATCTTTAAAATTATAGTAAGAATAGTGCCTATTTCAAGGGTGGTGGGAGAATTGTTTAAACAAATATCTTAAAGCTCTTTAAAGAACACCTAGTACGTGTTACCCTTAATATCACTTCTTCCATATAGCAGTGTTCCGATAACACTGTTAATTGGCACTGTTTTTTCTTAGTGGCTTATAATATAACGGTGTAGCTTATAATTGAAGGCATTCTAGACTTGATGAAACACAGTATTTTAGACCTTATGCTAGAGCCATCCTGCATCCACAGCACCAAACAGCTCCAAGTCAGTGCTGCATGGGAAGACCGTGGTCAAAATATTTATATACATACTTGTATAACCTCATTATTACTGATGTTCTCTGGTGCTCCATTTATAATTGATTACACATTATATATGGACTTGATATAATCAAACTACAATAAGCATTAAAAAAAATTCCAACAACACTTTCAGTGCCAAATCTCATCTACCATCATAACTATTTTTGTAGTTCCTGGTTAACCTCTTTATCTGTTCTATACCAACTGGGAGAAAACATGTATAGCTTAGAGAAACCCAAATGGGATCACATGTTATGAAATAAGATCAGTTCCCACAGATGAAGAGCTAAATCCCTTGAAATATTAGTCACCTGATAAGTTTAGCCAAAGAAAGAGAAGTTTTGAAAGCCTACGCCAACATTTAATTCCATCATGTAAAATTTTCCATTTCTTTGCGAATCCTTACTGAAAGGACAGACCCAGAGCTGGAAGTCATTTTTCATCTTATTCTTAAAACCTAATACAATAATGAGAAAGTAAAAGCTATGTTTTGGAGAAATGTATACTTTAGGTAAAGACTAACCTTGCAGACTTTGTCTTTGCAGAAACAGACTTCCTTGTGCCCAGCATTTTGTAAAGCGAGTTTACAAGGTCTAAGACTTCAGGCATTGGGCATAAGTTATGCTAATCACATAATTTGTGATAACAAAAGTTATGCAGATCACAAGACTTGTGAAGGCTCAGACAGGGGAGCAGATGGGGACTCAATCTTCCAGTAAATTAGGGGCTGTCTGCTGAGAAGTCAAGGATCCCCCTGAGTTGTCTGCTGGGAATGTATAAGAGACAAGGGGAAGTGCACCTTTCATTAGCTCTAAGGAATGTTATTCTGGAATGTACAGGAGCACTCGAATCCTTATCACGCCCTTCTCTAGGGGCTTTGCTAATGTGGGCAGACATAAGGGGTCTCTGTGTCAAAGGATCTCCAAGACATTAGCAGGTAGTCAACAAAGAAGTCATAGCAGTCATGCCTACGTGATTGCAGCATCTCCAAGGGAAAGGATTTAAGCCTGAGTTCCAGGGTACTATGGGGCCAAACTCACCTAGAGTGTAGGCCCACTTCCTGTCTGTGGGAAGTGAACTTTTCTTAAATAAATCTTCTCTTCTTTCACCTCTTTGTGTGTTGCAATTCTTTGCATTACTTGGATCTCTGTGTGTCAGCACGCTCCTCTGGCATGCCAGCTCTGGAGGTGCTGTGCCCCTACCACCCATCCACCCTCACCCTATCCATACCCTAACCCTGTCTTTATTTTTACCTGTGGTTCCAGAAGTATAAATGTATAAGGCAGGAGTGGAAAGGGTGACTTCAGACCTCCATGACTCTGGGTAGGTTCACTTGACACTTCATCTACTTTGTCCAGGAGAGTATCAACCCCATCTGTGTAAGAAGTTCTGCTCACATAATAGATAGACACATCATCTTTTTTCAGGCATGGCACTACCTCTTCAACAGCTGCTTGTAGTTCTTAATTTCATGAGGAAAAAAAAGCCACACAAACAATCCATTAAAGTTCCATCAGTGTTTCAACAAGCTTCATATTTTTTTTGGCGTAATTTTTGCTAAAATGTGTGGACGTGACAAGTGATATCTACAGTTATGCAATTGCTTCATTTGAAAAAAAGTCACAAGATTCCAATATTTGAGGGAAGGTTGTATTTTGATGGTTTCACCAGCATACCAGATTGTTAGTTGAAATCTGTATTTCTGCCGGGCTCGGTGGCTCAGTCTGTAATCCCACGCCTTTGGGAGGCTGAGGTGAGTGGATTGCCTGAGCCCGCGGGTTCGAGACCAGCCTGGGCAACTTGGTGAGACCTCATCTCTACAATAAATCAAAAATTAGCCGGGCATGGTAGCGCGCGCCTGTAGTTTCAGCTACTTGGAAGGCTGAGGCAGAAGGATCATCGGAGCCCAGCAGGTCGAGGCTGCGGTAGCCAGGAACGGCCACTGCACTCCAGTCTGGGCGACAGAGTGAGACTCCAACTTAAGAAAAGAAAAGAAAAGAAAAGAAAAGAAAAGAAAAGAAAAGAAAAGAAAAGAAAAGAAAAGAAAACACTTCAGAAATGAATTTAACTTTTCCTAATATGTGTCCCACAGGACGAGTAATTTATAAAAAAATGAAAGGAGAAGAAAAATGAAAAGAAGGAAATCATGCTAACCAACAAAGATGATAAAAGCCAACTTCACATAACAATTTTTTACACATTGCTAACAAGTAGTTTCCTAGGAAGGTTTAGCTGATCTGAGAAATAAGCTCTAAATTTCATAGCATATCTTCTGGTCTGAGAAAAAAGGAGTAATTAATTTTAGAGCAGTGTTTTCCAAACTGTGGATCACAGTACAGCAGGGGATTGTTAAAAACATTCAAAGTGAGCAATATTTTAAAAAATCAAAATAGAATGGAATAGAAACACGGGAGTACATTGCACAGAGTAAAAGGTAAGTATTGTCTTGTTTTGTTTTTTTTAATTTCGTTTCAGTTACGTGGGTATGTAGGTACTGGATCACACATAAATGTATTTGTCTATAAGACAATGAAGTCTTTGAGATTGAGGAATTATAACAAAATCATCTTTGTACCTCAACACTAGATAAGTGCTCAAAAGATATTTAAAATGTTTATAATGGAAAGAAACTGCGTAAAGTGTTATATAAGACAGGAATAAACAAAGCTGCTGATTTGAAGGATTCAGATCTGTGAGTTGATAAACCTTTAATGAAATATAATGTAAAGTGAAAGAATTTCTGTGATACAGGTATGCCTTGCATACAAGTAAGGGCTCACAGAGGCCAATGTAAAAACATCTACTGCTACTTGAAGAGTTAAGAAATCTCTCTTCCTCCCTTCCTCTTTTCCTGAGATGAGGTTATATAGTCCAACAATCTATTCATAAGTTACCTGGATTCACTCTTATTTTCATCTGCGCCCACACCCCCAACATTTATTGAATGCCTCTGTAAAGAGTGTTCATATGTGCCAGGCAGGGTTCTAAGCACTGGATGCAGCAGTCAGCAAAACAGACACTGTCCCTGTGTTCATAGAGCGTAGGTCTAATAGGGAAGGAAACAGAAACAGTCAAAACAAAGTGCCACAGGTGTTACAACAGGGAAAGAAAAAGGTGTTTGGGAGGCACAAGTTGGAGCATGGTGGACAAAGATAACCCAGAGGTAATGCTGTCTAAACTGAGACCTAAATGACTACAAGGGTTGGTGAGATGAAGATCTGAGACTGAGCCAAGCCAGTGTTTCACAGCAGGAACAACTTATGCAAAGGCCCAGAGAAAATGAACAGGGTAGGGTGTAGAGGCTGAAACTGACTGGAATGTGGAGTGGGAGGAGAATAAGGCTGGGAGGAGAGGATAGTGATTTAGGTAGAGACCAGCCAGGTCCCCGAGGGCCTGAGTAAAGTCGGGTAAGTAGATGAAAGGGGGCATGACCAGAGGGTAGGGAGATCAGCTTGTCTACATTATCGTGGCAGCAGTGGGTAGAGAGAAGCGAATGTATTTAAGAGATAATTTGGCGGAAGAAAAGATAGGATTTTCTATCTTTGATGGTTTCACCAGCACAGCAGATGGTTGGTTGAAATATGTATTTAACCAAAGGAAGATGGTAGGCCTTTTTTGTTTTTTTGAGTTGGAGTCTCACTCCGTCACCCAGGCTGGAGTGTAGTGGCATACTCCCGGCCACCGCAGCCTCTACTTGCTGGGCTCCGGTGATCCTTTCGCCTCAGCCTTCCAAGTATCTGGAACTACAGGCATGCACTACCATGCCCGGCTAATTTTTGATTTATTGTAGAGATGAGGTCTCGCCAAGTTGCCCGGGCGGGTCTCGAACCCGCCAACTCAGGTAGTCCACTCACCTCAGCATCCCACAGCGCTGGGATTACAAGCTGAGCCACCAAGCGCAGCCTGGTAGGTCTTAACTAAAGGAAGATGGTAGGTCAAAAGGGACTTCAAGTGTTTCAGTAGTATTTTGAAAAGAAAAATGTACTCAGTATTAGTTATATCTTAAAAATTAATAATAGTAATAATAAAAATAAAAGGAAATGCAACTAAGCAGGTGTCATCATGTGGCATCATGTATACCTCATTCATGTTGCCAGCTGACCCTCTGCAGCATTTAGTTTGTGATCCCTGACCTTTTTGCAGAAGTCATCTCATCTGAAGGGATGGCCGGTGGCCCTGTCCAACACAATTTTCCTCCCTGTCCTCTAGGCTGTTGGCAGAGTATCTCTTATTTGGACAGACTTGACATTTCAGTGGCTTGCCAACCATATCAGGACACATGACAGTTGCCTTACTTTTAAATTAAAGATGTATACATAAAAACTAACATTTGAAAGTCAACTAAGAATGGGAATGCTGCCTGTCAACTACCTAGTTGCTATTTAATGTATTTTCTTCTTTTCTTGAGTATTTTATAGATAGGATTGGCCCTACATGTTTTCTACTTCACATCTGAATTTTTTTTGTTTTTTTTTTCTCTGGGGGTGAGGAGGTGGAATCTCACTCTGTTGCCAGGCTGGAGTGCAGTGGCATGATCACAGCTCACTGCAGCCTCGAGCCTTTTGGACTCAGGTGATTCTTCCAAGCAGCGGGGACTACAGACAGGCACATCCAGGCCTGGCTAATTTTTTTTTCTTTTTTGTTGAGACAAGGTCTCAAACTCTTAGGCTCAAGTAATCCTCCTGCCTGGGCCTCCCAAAGTGTTGGGATTACAGGAGTGAGCTACCACACTCTGCCCTGTAATTCTTATCATAAGGTTTGCTCACCTAAGAGTAACAGTCAACCAGGACATATAAGCGCCAATCATTCTATTTGCCAAGTTGGGTTCTGAGTCTCTGGGCTGTGTGTGCAGAAGTTCTCTTGGGACCAGGACCCATGAAGTTGCAAGGGAAGCAGACTGGATAGAGACAAATTGAACTGATGCAGTTACAACAGGTACCTCCCTCAGCTGATCCTCTGATTCTAGGGGACTCTGGATCTGGGATGGCCCTTTAGAGATGTCCCAGATTAAGAGAGGTGGGTTGTGTCTTCATGCTTGTCCATCAACCAGTCAGTAGACTCAGGCTGGGGTGGTGGTGCTTGACCTTGGGCAAAGTGGCTCTCTTCAGTCAAGGGGAAGGTGTCTCGGCTGAGAGTTCTCAGCAGCTAAGAAATGAGTCCCTTAGGCATAAAGAGGGGATCTGGGTGGCACATCACAGAATCTAACCATCTCTCTTTACTCACCACAAAATTTAAAATTTTGGATTTGTATGGAACAGTTTGTGTAGCAGCTTTACATCCATCACTTCAAATAATTTTCACAACAATCCTGCAATGTAGATACCGGTAACTCTGCTTCTACAAATGAGAAGAGGTTTAGCAAGCCAATGCATGGAAGGTTACATACAAAATGCAAATAATCATACATACTGGGTTTCTGGGATGCCCACCTCCCTGTACTGGGGGTTCAGGTTAAGTTTTGTAAAAGTTTTTTACTCTTTGGAAGAGGCTGCTTACTTGACCTTCTGCTCCACGCGTTTTGAAGCATGTGGATCTGTCCTTAAAGAGTAGTATGGAGCCAGGTATGGTTCATGCCTGTAATCCCAGCACTTTGGCAGGCTAAGGTAAGAGGATTATTTGAGCCCAGGAGTTCGAGACCAGCCTAGACAACATAGCGAGACTTTGTCTCCACAAAAAATAAAAAAATAAAAGAGCCGGGTACAGTGGCATGCACCTATAGTCCCAGCTCTTTGGAAAGCTGAAGCAGAAGGATGATGTGAAACCAGAAGGTTGAGGCTGTAGTGAGCTGTGATCGTGTCACTGTACTTCAGCCTGGGTGACAAAGTGAGATTCCAACTCAAATAAGTAAATAAATAAATAAAGTAATATGGATGGTCTCTTGTTCATTTTATTGATGAAGAGCATAACCTCAAACTTTATCAAAAGCTTGAGCATGAGAAATAGTAGTCACAGAAAGTTGCCTGAAGTGTGTAGAATAGCTCCATCAGTTCTTTATTAGTCTAGTTTTAAATTGTGGATTGAAATAAACTCTCAGAGAAAGCAGTGCACACTTGGATAATGAAAAATCGAATGACTACAATATTACTCCCACTTAAAGTCTGTTTTGTTCAAAGAAAATTTTTTTAAAAATTCAAGGTAGCATACTAAGTCCTCCCCTGCAGGCTCTTTTTTTGAGACAAGGTCTTGCTCTGTCACCCAGACTGGAGTGCAGTGGTGTGATCATAGTGCCCTGTAACTTTGGACTGTTGGGTTCAAGCAACAATCCTCAAGCCTCAGTCTCCCAAGTAGATGGGACTACAGGTTCGTGTGCCACCACATCTGGCTAATTTTTCAATTTTTTGTAGAGATGGGAGTATCACTGTATTGCCCAGGCTGGTCTTGAACTCTTGGCCTCAGGCTACCATTCTGCCTTTGCCTCCCAAAATGCTGGGATTACAGGTATGCACCACTATGCCTGGCCCATAAAACTCTTTTATGAAGTATTTCACTGTGTTAAGAACCTGATCACAACTATCTCTGGTACTTCTTTTTCCTGGAATGCCCCCCTTCCCAACTACACTTGTGCAGCTCGAGTGTCAATACCCCTGAGAAGCCTTCTTTTTTGTCTTCTGCTCATTTTTCTTCAGCACTTGTAGCTCTCCCAGCGTACTTAGCACATACTTCTGGGTGTCACAATTACTTGTGTATTGGGGTTAGTTCTTTTACTAGATTGTAAGATCCTTGAACTGATTCAACTTTTTATCTTCCCATCCTATCATGGCAACTAGCTTGTACCTTGTCGAGACCCTCTAAATTTTCTTGATTTAAAATCAAATGGAGCTGGGCTCGGTGGCTCAGCCTGTAATCCCGCGCCTTGGGAGGCTGAGGTGAGTGGATTGCCTGAGCCCACGGGTTCGAGACCCGCCCGGGCGGCGAGACCTCCTCTCTATAATAAAGCAAAAAATCAGCCAGGCGTGGTAGTGCGTGCCTGTAATTCCGGTTACTCGGAAGGCTGAGGCGGAAGGATCACCGGAGCCCAGCACGTCGAGGCTGCGGTGGCCGGGAGCGGCCACTGCACTCCAGTCTGGGTGACAAAGTGAGACTCCAACTCAAAAAATAAATAAATAAAATAAAATAAAATAAAATGGTGCTATATGCTTTTCTCAACTCAACCTCAAATATGCATATGATAAGAGTTATCCAGGGGAGGTGGGGGAGTGGGTAGAGTTATCCTTGGTCCCAACTCATGTTTTACAATGAAATTCTCTGGTTTTTGAGCTTTCGGTGATGCAATGTTTTTGAAAGCTACTGGAAGCACTTTCCCTTATCACATTGTTTAAAGGAGATCCAACTTTGTGTTTTGCAACCTTGCAAAATCAGTTCAAAGATAACCTGGAAAATTTTGTAACCTCTCTGTGTCTCTATCTTGCAAGAGTGTACCTTAAACTGTCACTAAAGTTTTGTAAACAATTAGTACCTACACAGTGGGAACTTTGCATGGTTACGCTGAACCAGGCAGTGAAGACCTGGGCAGTGAGCTGAAGAGACCCTCAGAGACTCGAGTTATCTTTATAGCAGAAGAGTTAATTTAATGATGATCTTATTGCTAGTATAAATGGAAACAGAGCAAATTGACTATTTCAGGCCTCTACTGGATGGTTTTACAAGTTATCCCATGTGTGAAATTAAATATGCTTTCCTGTTTTAACCTACATTCTGTGTTTGGGAAGCTGTATGAAAAACTACCAGCCCAGCCATCTGATTTTTATCAACTACAACATCGATACAGGTTCATATAAGTTGAAGACAAGTTTTCCATGTGATTACCTAGATCACACCCTGCTGTGGCGAATGATTCTGAAATGTACAACACACAGAGAAAATATTCTCTGGCACACAGTGCTTTCCACTTGATTCAGGAAAGTGTTCATGAGTCTTGACTTTCTTTAAGTGTAGTAAATTAAGAAGGTAATTGAGTACTGAAATTCCTGATAGGACTGAGCCATGTTAAGCTCTATGAAGAGACCCCAAAAAGTCATGACAACTAGATCAATCCTTGTGTTATGATAAATGCCACAGCACCTGCCCTTTACCTATACTCCAGAATTTGACAGATAGTTGGAGCTTAAAAGCTCTTATGAGCCCATAAGCCCTGTGGCTGAAATTCAAAGAACAGAATCAAACTCACCTTTATGTATCATGTTAGATGATGTGATAGAATAAAAAGTGCCCTGGAAGTGAGAGGAAAAAAATTCTATCTCTACCTTTCGGTTATTTACTACCCAATAACCCCTGGACAATTCATATCGCTCCTATGGGCCTTTGTTCAATGATAAAACAAGTGGAAGCTACACTAATTATTTCTCAAAGCCTAGTCTTCAAACCATTTGCTTCAAAGTCACCTGGGCTTGGGGTGGGGCTTCTTACAAAAATACACATTCCTGATCCTCACCATAGTCATATTGAATCAGCATTTTGGGATATGGAGTTCAGATATCTGTTTTTAAAAATAAGCTTCCCAGGTGATTCTTTTTTTTGAGTAGGAGTCTAACTCTGTTGCTCAGGCTGGAGTGCAGGAGCATGTGAAGCGGCATGCTCATGATCACCGCAGTCTTCACCTGCTCTGCTCAATCCTTCCACCTCAGCCCAAGTAGCTGGAACTACAGGGGCATGTCACTATGCCCAGCTAAGTTTTTGATTTATTGTAGAGATGTGGTCTTGCAAACTTGCCCAGGCCGGTCTCAAACCCCCAGGCTCAGGCAATCCTCTCGCCTAAAGAGGTGAATACAATTTAAATATCCCCTAAAATAGTATGGTACAAAGATCACTATGTTAATAACTTCTCCAAAGCTGGTAAAATAACAGGCTTAAGTGAACCTTCCAGTTACTAAATAGTGAAGGTGTCTCTCTTTCCAGGCAAGTAGAAATTGTTGGAAATTTTTTTGAATAGGCTGTCTCCTTCAAATAATTTAGCCATCTTTACACAGGTCTTTCTGTTTTTAAACTTTTATACAGGGCCTATATTTTTTGAATTATTCAATATTCAATAATAAATCATATATTTATTTTGCCACACGAAGCAGGTATGTTAGCCTCCTGGTTTCTCACAAGTGAATCAACATTTTGTCTTTCTATGACACTAGGCAACGGGCTTAGCTTGCCTCACCCAGCTATGAAACGAGGGGGTATGGCAGATGGACACTTGATCCCTTCCAGTTCAACAACTCTTTACATCCATAAGATGAAGACAGCATCATGTAGGAAAGAGCTAGTGGGCTTTGAAGTTAACAGACCTAGGTTGGAATTTAAAGCCTTAGTTATCTCAACTGTATAATGGCAGTGGGGGTGGTGTTGTAGTGACGTTATCTCCTGGGGTAATAAAAGCATCCAGCACAGGGCTTGGCACAGAAAGGTATCCCAGAAAAGTGAGGCTTCTTGGCTCCCTAGGCCCCTGCTCTGTCACCCAGGTCTTTCAGCTCAACCCTGGATAGGTCTCCTCTTGCTAATTGAGAGAAACAAGACCCGGTCCTTATTTAAGTGCAGGGACAAGCTCTCCCGGAGGTGAAAACCATCAGCAATCTGGGTAACAGATTCTCCGCTATTTCTCGGCCTGTCACCACTTTAGCATGAAGTTACCATTTCAGGTCTGCTTGAAATGTGGCAGGAGAGAACCACAGAACCGAAGGGGTCGCTGTTGCTATCGATGCAGTGGGGACTCACAAAGGTCCTCCAGCAGATCCCTAAAGCTTTCTCCCTTGGGAGCAGGTGGGGTCGTCTTCTCTCACCAGTGAGAAACCAGGGATGGTATCCGCTGGAAGCAACTCTGAAGACTCCCGTTACAGAGGAGAAAACCAAGGACAGAGAGAAGTAACCTTCCCAAGATCACACAGCCAATCAAGCAGCAGAGGGGAGAACAGTCCTTCAGGACGCACTGGACTTTACGCTCAAGATCGATCCTCTGCATTTTAAAGCAGAGGTTGTACGGGGAAAGTTGGTTAAGAGCTTGGACTGCGCAGAGACAGCCCTGATTATCTACCAGCTCTGTAACCTGGGCACGAGGCTTCGCCTCTCCGGGCCTCAGTGGTCTCATCTACAAAACCCCATAGTACACCCCATCCGTTGTGAGAATCGAAAGCAGCATTATATGCATCGTGCTTAAGACACTGCCGAGCGCGTAATCAACGTCCACAACAGGTGGTTCTAAGCGATCACGGAACACTGCTAACATCTCCTCCTACACCTCTAGTTCCGACCTGACCCCCCCGCAAGCCCCCACACCACACGGCCGCCGGTTCGCCAGGCGCGGAGGCGCCCCAGTGCCAGGGCGGGCGGTCCCCGGGGCTCACCTGGGGAGGCCAGCAGCACCTTCGCCCCGCAGCACTGGAAGCAGTGCAACAGGGACTTCGCGCGGATGTTGTAGTTGAGGCACGACATGACACAGCCCAGCTTGGCCAGCCCCAGCCACAGCCACACGTAGGCCGGCTCGTTCCCCACAAAGATCGCCACGCAGTCTCCTTGGCGCAGGCCGAGGTGGTCGTGCAGCGCCCGGGCCGCCTGGTTGCTGCGCCGGTCCACCTGCGCGTAGGTGAGCGTCTCGTCGCCGAAGAGCAGGAAGGCTTTGTGCGGCGTCTGGCGCGCCCTCTCCAGGAACACGCGCAGGACGGTGCGCGCCGGCCGCCGCTGCCCGTAGCCGCGCACCCGCCGGGCCACGCCGGCCACCTGCAGGAAGTAGCCCATGTCCTGGAAGAAGTGGGGGCAGCAGAAGTTCGCCAGCAGCGGCAGCAGCAGCAGCCCCGCCAGGGCGGTGCAGAGGACGGGCAGCATGCCGGCGGCGGGCCCCTCCGTGCCGGCCGGGGC
>NW_007260478.1:37209-81903 GCF_000164805.1 Carlito syrichta
TCTATGTACGTGCTCCTGGGATCATCTCTCCTTTATTCTTGTAAAATAACCACCAATAGTACGTGCTTACTCCTCCCAGACACTCTGCTAGGGGCTTTCCCCGCATTATATTTTGGAAGCCTCAGTTATTTTGTAAAGGTGGCACTTTTACTTTGATGCTCATTTGCTGACAAGGAGGGGAAGCTTAGGCGAATGGAGACCACTAGTAAGTCACGCTTGGGCCTTAGAACATGTCCTTAGCGACTATGTAATGCTGCCCTCCCTTGGTTTTAGGTCCTCTTTTGTCTTCCTCAATTAAAAATCTAACTCTTTCACAATCCCCCCCCCCCAGTTTTTAGCCCCTCTTTTTATCCCTCATAATTGCTCAAGCAACCCTTTCCCTTTTCCCTGGGAATGATTTGGAGCCTTCGATATCCCTCAGGAGAAAGCAGGCGTGTTAATCAAAGTAAGGTGCACAAAAGACACCATTCTGGTGTGCACTTTTCCTTTCATGTTGAAGTTCATTGCCAGCCCTTCCTTTCCATCCCAATGCCACCCACGTCCCTTGATGGCTAATCACTTCTGTGTAGACTCCTAAACCCCCTTCCCCCCCTTAAACAGCTACTCTTTATCCAGAGGGCTAGATTACCACAAAGGTTACTTTTTTTCTCTTATTCTGAGGATCACATTAACCTTGTGCATTAGCAATCCTTCACTTGCAAGTAAAAGAAAACAACATCCAAATTGGCTTAAGCAGAAATCGGAATTTAAACAGAAACTGGAGAGTCCAAGTGAGTCTTAATTTATGGCTTAAATGCTGAAACCTAGACCTAGTCTCACTATTTCTCCCTTCTATCTCCTCTGTGCTCATCTAGGTTTTCTACCTTCATGGTCCAAAGATGGCTACCAACAACCCTTAGGGTTACATGTTTTCTGGTTCAACTTCAGAGAGAAATACAAGAATCATTTTCTTAGGAATTTTCTTTAAAAACAACAACAAAAACCCCTAACTGGATTATGTGCCTATCCCTGAACCAATTCTGTGTGGTGTGAGGAAGGGAAATGCCAGTTGTATTAAATCATCAGGGCTTACTCATGGAGCTGGGAGTATAGTCGATTTCACCTAGACCAATTTGTGGAAAATTTCAGGGTATTATTAAAAAGCATGATAGGGAGAGAACAAACACATTTGGGGAAGAAGTTAACAAATGTCTACAATATATACCTTGGAACTCTTTGTCCCAGTGGCTTTGAGCCTGAGGTCCACCTTTTGCTCTACCACCAGGTTAATAGTGGTTTTAGTCTGTTTCAGCTGCTTTAGCAAAATACTATAAATGGGGTAGTTTATAAAAAACAGAAATTTATTTCTCACAGTTCTGGAGGCTGGGAAGTCCAGGATCAATGCGCTGGCAGATATGGGGGTCTGGCGAAGGCCCTCTTTCTCACACTGCTGCCTTTTTGCTGTGTCTTCACATGGTAGAAGGGACCAATGACTTGCTGGGGTCTGTTTTGTAAGGACACTAATCCCAGTCATGATTGCTTCACCTCTATGATCTAATCACTTCTCTAAAGACCCTCACCTCCTGATACCATCCCCTTGGGGGTTAGGATTTCAACATATGGGTTTTGCAGGAACATGAATATTCAAGCCACAGCAATTAGCCATAGCAGTAGTCTTTCTGAAAATTGTTGTCTTCTTACATCATCACTGCTCAGTTATCTTTAGTGGTTCCCCATTGCTCCCCATCCTCTTCCACCCATGGCATATAGACAATTGATACAATATAACATACTAGAATACACCTGGGCTAGAGCTGATCAGATTCCCCAGCTCCTGCCTGACTCCCCTGAAGTGTGAGTCAGAGCTTAGCAATGCCCGTTCTTGGCATATCTATTGGAAAGCTCTGGTCTGTGAAATGAAATTCAAACTTTATTTTCTGGCTCTTCTGAATCTGACTCAAACTTTTACTACCAAATCAGTATTTGGTAGTAAACTCAAGTAGCAAATATTTATTTTGTTTTATTTTTTAATTTTTCTTTAATAACTTTAGGGGGTACGAATAGTTTTTAGTTACATAGTTGCACTGTATAGTACCAACTAGTAAATATTAATTGAGTTTTCTACTATGAGCAGAACATCATCAGGTCCTAAATATTTTTAAATGGACCCAAACTTAACTCATTCCTCTTTTACAAGAACATTTTGTTTAAGCAAGTCTGGTCTACACACTCACAGCACATTCCTCTGCCTATAGCCTTGTTCTCGTCATTTTCCACCCTTCACCTCTCAACTCCTCTACAGCTCAGCTTTCGTTTAAGGCAGCGGTTCTTTGATTCCTGGATTTCTCAATGCAGTAGCATTTGAAAACAAAGTTTGGGTCTCAAAAA
Source organism: Carlito syrichta (assembly GCF_000164805.1). Taxonomy (NCBI): domain Eukaryota; kingdom Metazoa; phylum Chordata; class Mammalia; order Primates; family Tarsiidae; genus Carlito; species Carlito syrichta. The sequence goes on from NW_007260478.1 coordinate 39,577, forward strand.
AGGTAACAACCCTTTAACTTTTCAACTAAAAACAATCCCCTCCATGACAGTATATTATTATTATTTTATACTTGAATGACACTTTGGGCACTTAAGAAAAAGTATATCTGCACTGCACACTTAAAACATAGTTAAAATGGTTACTTTTATGTTATCTGTATTTTATCACAATGAATAAAGAAACCCCAAAAGTATAACTCTTTTTAAGAAAGGATAAAGACAACATCATGCCAACATAGAAAAAGATGGAGACCGGATACAGTGGCTCAAGCCTGTAATCCCAGCACTTTGGGAGGCCGAGGTGAGGGGATTGCCTGAGCCCACAGGTTCAAGAACAGCCTGGGCAACTTGGCGAGACCTCATCTCTATAACAGATCAAAAATGAGCAGGGTGTATAGCGTGTGCCTGTAGTTCCAGCTACTTGGAAGGCTGAGGCGGAAGGATCGCCGGAGCCCGGCAGGTCGAGGCTGTCTGTGGTGGCCGGGAGTGACCACTGCACTCCATTCTGGGCGACAGAGTGAGACTCCAACTCAAAAAAAAAAAAAAAAAAAAAGAAATGGAAAAGAAAAAAAAAGGAAATTAACTGGGCATACTGGTATGTGCCTGTAATCCCAGCTTAAGAGGCAAGAGGATCACTTAAGCCCAGGAGTTTGAGACTAGCCTGGGCAACATCGCAAGATCCTGCCTCATAAAGACAAACAAACAAAAAATCTTATAAACCAATTTTAAAACATTTTTTTTTTGAGTTGGATTCTTACTTCGTCGCCCAGGCTGGAGTGCAGTGGCACGCTCACAGTCACTGCAGCCTTGACCTACTGGACTCAAGTGATCCTTCTGCCTCAGTCTTCCTAGCAGCAAGAACTACAGGAGTGTGCTACCACACCCGGCTAATTTTTTTGACTTATTGTAGAGGTGAAATCTCGCCAAGCTGCCCAGGCTGGTCGTGAATCCGTGGGCTCAGGCAATCCTCTCACCTCAGCCTTCCAAAGTGCTGGGATTGCAGGTTTGAGCCATTGTGCCCATCCTAAAACTTTTTAAAAGATAGAAATGAGAATATTTTGACTATAGGAAAAAATATAACTTTTTTGGGCCATATCATATAGAAATTGTTTTTATACAAGGTTGTCCGTCCAGTAACATAAATTCAACAGTGAAATAGAGACAAATCTTTGACTTTGATATAATTTAGGATTGTGTCAGCACTGAGCTCTCAGACGTGGAGATTCTCTACCCTTATCCCTTAGTGAAGCCTCCTTATCCCCTCCGCTCCCATTCTCCCACATCCATTGAGCCTACTCATTTCCTTCATTAAGATTTTAGTCCCTTCATGATCAGTCACTTCAATGTGGCCTCCCAGATCCCTCTTTTCCTTAAATTTTCTACCCAGAGTGCCAGACTATGCCAAATGCCCACTCTCTTCTGTCATGTACTGAGGTACTGCAGGAGGAGTGCATGGGCTAGACATGATTTCTAGATGTGCATGTTGACACCTTCCAGTCTTGGTCAGGGCTTTCTTGCTCCTTCATCCTCATTATCTATCTCTGCTGTCTGAGAGAAGGCCTCCTAATGGTAGTTCCATACCTTCTCTACTCCCTACAAAGCCTCCAATCCCAGCCTCAAATGTTCTTTTAGGGCAGGTGGTCTTACCTTCCTACTTTATGGAGATGAAATAGCTCACTGTTTCTCAAACTTTGCAGGCATCAGTTAAAACATAGCTTGTAAAGCCTAATATCCAGAATTTCTAAGTCGGCAAGTCTTAAGTGAAGCCAGATAATTCACATTTCTAAGAAGTTACCAGGTAATACTGATATTTCTGGTCTAGGGACTATACTTTAAGAACTACTATTTAGTTCAATGGTTTTCAAACTGCTCACCTGAGCCCGAGGACATCTGAGGAGACATTGAGGAGAATACATTCAGAAAGTGGGAAAGGAGTTCACCCTACCCTAGCTCTAAACAGAACATATTTCTGTTTTACATATTGAACTTCCATGTAGATTTCATATGAGAAAAGTGTTCCAAAAACCTTTTCCTTTAAATCTTCCAACCTATGCTGATCTATCCCTTGTACTGAACTTATAAACCCACCACAGAGCTTGGCTCTTGATTGTTTCATGCCTGTTAGTTTTGACTTCCCAACTAGAATTCAACTTCCTGGAATGAAGTAATAGAAGAGATCATGAGACTTGAAGTCAGAGGATCTGTGTTCAAGCCTTCATCTGTCATGCATTGGCTGAGTACCTTTGGTAATACCTGAGCTCTCAAGGTGACTTGTGTTAATTTTGTAGGCCTTGATGCATCTTATATACAGGGCCATTGTTGACAGAAAATTGTAGATTATAAAGCTTGCTGTTTTTGTGATGTAACTTAGTGCTAATAGAAATTTTTTGTGACTGACTCATTCAGTGGGTTGTATGAAGGTTAATCTCTGGCTATTGTTTGCCATAAGTCAGTCACATTTCTTGAAATGTGGGTGCCTGTTATCCTGTTGACTGTCTAGCATGATGGCATTTGAGTGTAAACATTTAGGATATGCACGTAGTCAAAGAACAAAATGATTAGAGTTTGATGGAGATGGTGTGCCAAGATGACACTTCTTTTGGAAAATGAAGGAGGGGAGAGCTTGGGAACAATAGGTTATTGATATTAAACATGAGTGAGCAGAGACCCCTCTCACTGGCATTCCAGCTGTGCTTACAAACTACACAATCAGGACAAAATATAACTCAAGAAAAAGGTATTGGCCCTATTTAGTTCTGACCAGAGTGCCTTTGATTGAATGTTGAATTTTTTTTGAGTTGGATTCTTACTCCTTTGCCCAGGCTGGAATGCAGTGGCATGCATGCTCACAGCCTCCCCAGCGTTGACCTTGAGCTCCAGCGATCCTTCTGCCTCAGCCTTCCAAGTAGCCAGAACTACAGGCGTGTGCTACCACACCCGGGTATTTTTGAGTTTTCCCTCAATTAGAATTCAACATTCAGCCAGGCTCAATGGCTCAGCCCGCAATCCCAGCACTTTGGGAGGCTGAGGCAAGTGGCTCACCTGAGCCCGTGTGTTTAAGACCAGCCCGGGGAACTTGGTGAGACCTCATCTCCACAATAAATAAAAAATTAGCCGGGTATGGTAGTGCATGCCTGTGGTTCCGGCTATTTGGAAGGCTGAGGTGGAAGGATTACTGGAACCCAGCAGGTCAGTGCTGGGGTGGCTGTGAGCATGCCACTGCACTCCAGCCTGGGTGACAGAGTGAGACTCCGGCTCAAAAGAAAAGAAAAGAAAAGAAAAGAAAAGAAAAGAAAAGAAAAGAAAAGAAAAGAAAAGAATCCTCATGTAGTGGGCCCAAAGTAGGGCTGGGCACAAGCCACCTGAGCACAACCTTGGATCAGACGAACCAGAGGACTGGAGTCAGGGGGTGGTAAGGATGGAGCTAGGGATTGAGGTGTGCTCCATGTAATTGACTTCATGGAGAGTAAAACTGTAATCTGGGAATTCAAGTTTCCCATGCGGGATCATTTTATTGACCCCAGAACCGAAAATTCATTGCTTATTTACTGTTATGGTTATTCAACTTTTCTCTATCACTGTTTTGTAGCCCCTGTCACAAGTTTTACCCTCAGTTCTATAAATCATTTTCTCCCTGATGCAGGATTGTGCTTAATTAAGTCTTCTGTTGCCTCATGGCATGTGATTACTTCCTTCTCCCTGCAAGTTATTCAGCTTTGGCTACCCATAGCCTCAACTATGCCCCCAATTTTCTAGCTCATATTCTTGAGATAACAAATCTGGTAGCCCAAAGAAGTCATCCATGTATGCTATTACGTAGAATGCTTGAGGCTTCTGTCCAGCCTTTAGATTGATTCAACTGAGTAAGGTGCACGGTCCAGGGCCAGTGTATATTCCTGGAAGTGGATTGGCGTGGAATAGGGAGGGGGATGGAGTTTCCTGATTCAAAACATGGTCTCTAGGCATAAGGCGCTCACTAGTAGAGTCTTGGCAATTTCCCTCTAAAGGAACTGTGGGCACAGTGGCACATTAATTAGCTTGTCTTATCTTTCTTCTGTTTAGTTATGATCAAGTTCTATCTTACTACTACATACACCAATCATGTATAGCTAACTTTTATTACTAATTAGTTACTGTCATAATTTAGTGCTTACTTATGTGGCAAGATTATGTCTTTGTATAGAAGTATTTGTAGAGATTCAAGTTTTTGTCTGATGTCATATTCCTTTTTTCTGAAGAACTTCCCCTAACATTTCTTGTACTGTAGATCTACTGGTAATTAATTATTTCAGCTTTTGGTTTTCTGAAAAAGTCTTTATTTTACCTTCATTTTTGAATTGTATTTCTACTGGGCATAGAATTCTGGTATGAGTATATTCTCACTCATAAGTGAATACTAAACACTGGGTACACACAAGGAAAATAATTGAAACAACAGACAATGGGCATTGCTAAAGAAGAGAAGGAGAGAGGGAGGGAGGAATTCAAAACCACCCATTGGGTACCATGATCACTACAGGTTTGTCAGAAGTCCAAACCTTCAGGCAATATACCTATGTAACAAATCCTCACATGTAACTGATGATTCTAATTTTTTTTTTAACACACAAATTCTGGTATGTTAGTTTTTATTCTTTTGGTACTTTCAGGATATTACTCTATTGTCTTCTGGCTTACATACTTTCTGACTGCCGTAATTCTTTCATTTGTTTCTTTGCATGTACTTTTTTTCTTGACCACCTTCCAGAGTTTATTTTTATCTTGTTTTCAACAGTTAGACAAGGTGTGTGTATGTCTTTTAAATTATCCACTGTTTGGGGTTCTCTGATTTTCTAATGATGTCTTTCATAATTTCGAAACATTCTTGCTCATAATCTTTTGAAATATTTTATCTATTCTGTTATATATCTTCCCTCTCTGTGACTCCAATTATGTATATGTTGGGTCATTTGATGTTATCCAACAGTTTTTAGATGAAAAAAATTTTTTTTGAGTTGGAGTCTCACTCTGTTTCCCAGGCTGGAGTGCAGTGGCACACTCACGGCCACCCCAGCATCGACCTGCTGGGCTCGGTGATCCTTCTGCCTTAGCCTTTCAAGTAGCTGGAACTACAGGTGTGTGCTACCATGCTTGGCTAATTTTTTCATTTACTGTAGAGATGAGGTCTCACCAAGTTGCCTGGGTTGGTCTCGAACCCGCAGGCTCAGGCAATCCACTTGCCTCGGCCTCCCAAAGTGCTGGGATTACAGGTTGAGCCACCGAGCCCAGCTGTTTGACCCATTCTTATAGATTTCATCTTTGCTGACATTCCTCATCCTCTCATGCATGTTGTCTATCTTTTCCACTAGAGCCTTCCAAAAACTTATTTGAATATCATTTCAACTTCCAGTTTCTGCCTTTGATTTTATGTTCAATTTTATCTGAGAGATAAAAAGACCAGGGAAATTGTTGTTGTTGTTGTTATTATCATTATTATTGAGTCAGTTTTACTCTGTGGCCCAAGATGGAGTGCAGTGACATGATCATGGCTACTGCAGCCTTGATCTGCTAAACTCAGGCTCTCCTGCTTTGGCTGTCCAAGCAGCTGGGACTACAGGTTCGTACTCCCACACCTGGGTAACTTTTTAATTTGTTGTGGAGACAAGGTCTTGCCATATTGCCTGGGCTGATCTCGAACTCTGGGGACCATGCAACCTCTTGCCTCATCCTCCCAAAGTGCTGGGATTACGGGGGTGAGCCACTGCATCCAGTGAGAACTTATTATTAAAAATATAAATATAATACAAACAGCACCCAGATATCCTTTATCCAAATTCATCTTTTAAAATATTGAATCATCTTTGTATTCCTGGCATTAAGTTCACTTAATCATGGAGCATTATTTTCTTAATGTGGTAATGGAGTTTGCTAATATCTGATTTTAGATTTTTGCCTTAACATAAGTGATATTGATTTATTTCTTTTTTGTGAAATTTTTGTAAAGTTTAGATATCAATGTAATATTTGTTTCAGAAAAGAATTTCAATGTCTCCATTTAAGGAAAACACAATTTCAAATTAGATAATATTAGGACTATCTAGTTTTTTCTTTTCTTTTCTTTTTTTTTTCTGAGTTGGAGTCTCACTCTGTCACCCAGACAGCCTCGACCTGCTGGGCTCCGGCGATCCTTCCGCCTCAGCCTTCCAAGTAGCTGGAACTACAGGTGCGCGCTACCACGCCCGGCTCATTTTGATTTATTTAGAGATGAGGTCTCACCAAGTTGCCCAGGTGGGTCTCGAACCCACGGGCTCAGGCAATCCACTAACCTCAGCCTCCCAAAGGCGCGAGATTACAGGCTGAGCCACCGAGCCCGGCTTAGTTTTTAAAGGTTTGGTAGAATTCCTCTGATAAAATCTTCAGACCCTGGTTTTTGTGCTGATTTCTAAGTAACTTCTCCTATTTTTTTTTTTGAGTTGGAGTCTCACACTGTCACTCAGGCTGGAGTGCAGTGGTACAATCACGGTCACCGCAGCCTCGGCTTGCTGGACTCGGTGATCCTTCTGCCTCAGCTTTCCAAGTAACTGAAACTACAGGCACATGCCACCATGCCTGGCTACTTTTTTCTTTTTCTTTTTTATTGTAGAGATGAGGTCTCGTCAAGTTGCCCAGGCAGGTCTCGAACCCGCAGGCTCAGGCAATCCTCTCAACTTGGCCTCCCAAAGTGCTGGAATTATCGGCGTGAGCCACCACACCTGGCCTTCCTAATTTTTAAAAATAGAAATTGTTTTGTTTAAGATTTTTACCTCTACTAGAGTTAGTTTAATTTAATTTTTTAATTAAATTGTCTTCTGACTTATGCAACTTTCTGACTGCTGTAATTCTTGCATTTATTTATGAAGTCTCACTCTGTGGCCCAGACTGGAGCATGTGGCATGGACACAGCTCACTGCAGCCTTGACCTCCTGGACTCAGGTGGTCTTCCTACCTCATTCTCTCAAGTAGCTGAGACTACAGATGTGTGCCCGGCTAATTTTTAAATTCTTTTTGTGTAGAGAAGAAGTCTCACTATATTGCCTGGGCTGGTCTTGAACTCCTGAGCTCAAGCAATCCTCCCACTTTGGCTTCCCAGAGTGCCGACCTTCAGGTATGAGCCACCACAACTGGCCAGGGTTAATTTTAATAAGCTGTCATTTGACAAGCTGAAGATATTATTTATTTTTTAGGTTTTTAAATTCATTTTCAAAAATATGTGCAAATTAGCCTTTTATGATGTTTAAAGATTTCTTCTGCATCAGTGCTTATTTAACCCTTGTTATTTATTTTGTATTTTTATGCTGTAGGAAAGATAATATTGTCCTTTGTTCTTCATCTTCACAATTGTTTTATCCTTACTATGGATGAGATGTTTTAATAATTATAAAGTTTTTTTTGTTTCTTGGTCTCCTTTTTTACTTGTTGGCTTTATGTTCACTTTATTTGGTATCAGCTTACAAACCCTGCATTCTTATTTTTTAAATATTTTTCTTTATCTTTAAAATAGAATCATTTTTTATAAGAGTATGTCTTAGGGTTAATAATACCTGATCAACTTTTTGCACAACCTGGTGGGTGTTTTCTATGTGTAGGTTTGTTTAAAAATTTTCTGCAGAGTTCTCTTGGGTTATAGTTTTATTTTATTTATCGAGTCAAAGTCTCACTTTGTCGCCCAGGCTGGAGTGCAGTGGCATAATCACAACCACCACATCCTCGACAGTAGCTGGAACTACAGATGCATGTCAAAATGCCTGGCTAATTTTTTTTTTGATTTATTGTAGAGACAAGGCCTCGCCAAGTTGCCCATTCTGGTCTCAAACCCCTGGGCTCAGGCAATTCTCTTGCCTTGGCTTCCCAAAGTGTTGGGGATTATAGGCATGAACCACTGTACCCAGTGGTTTATAAAGATACACTTCTCTATTGTGTTGATTTTCTTCTACTGGGACACCCATAATATAAATGTTTGATCTTTGCCTATATTCCATTTCATATATGTTCTCTCTGATACTTTTTCTTATTTCTTTATCTTATATATACTCTTGTGGATTTCTCTTGTGTCTTTAATGTGTGAAGGTTGTCAGAATACAAACAGAGTAACTTGTGTCAAAAAAAAAAAAAAATCCCTGAAAGCTGGGCATGGTGTCTCATGCCTGTAATCCCAGTGCTTTGTGAGGCTAAGGCAGGAGGAACATTTGATGCCAGGAATTTGAGGCTGGTCTATGGAACATAGCAAGCCCTTGTCTCTACAAAAAGTTAGAAAATTAACCAGGCCTGGTGATGTATGCTTGTCGTTCTTGCTACACAGGAGGCTGAAGTGGAAAGATCACTTGAGCTCAGGAGTTTGAGGTTATAATGAGCTATATGATTGCACCATTGCACCTCAAACATGGGTGATAGAGGGATACCCTGTCTTAAAATGAAACAAAATAAAACCAAAAAACCCCTGACAGATAGAGCTGGAGAAGGCCATGAGGAAAAGCAGTCTTATGCATAAATGCTTCATAACAATAGTTATCACAAAAGACTATACAAAACCCACAACCTTGCATAAAGGCAATCACAACCTTACACAAAAAATGCTTCTGCCCAGCAACTGCCTGTCCAAACTCAGGCTGGTGTCATCCTTGCTCTTGATCCTTGTTGCCAAGGATAATTATCTCAAAACAATTATGTAATTTTGCTGATTTTTCCTTTGAAAACTTTTGTTGCCGGGCTCGGTGGCTCAGTCTATAATCCCACACTTTGGGAGGCTGAAGTGAGTGGATTGCCTGAGCCCACGGGTTCGAGACCCGCCTGGGCAACTTGGCGAGACCTCATCTCTACAATAAATAAAAAAATTACCCGGGTGTGGTAGTGTGCGCCTGCAGTTCCAGCTACTTGAAAGACTGAGGCGGAAGGACCGCCGGAGCCCAGCAGGTCGAGGCTGCGGTGGCGGGGAGCGGCCACTGCACTACAGTCTGGGTGACAGAGTGAGATTCCAACTCACAAAAAAAAAAAAAGAAAAAAAAAAAAGAAAACTTTTGTCTTCCTTTACTTCCCTGAATACACTCAAAGTTTACTAAGGCATGTGTATTTTCATTATAATGCCTTATTCCCAAATAAATATTTTCTTTTAGAGAGCTTCTTTCCATTATTTAGGTTGACAAATACCTCTGTTAGAATTTCGTTCTAATAAACTAGGTTTTCATTAGAATCACGTTTCTTTTGAGCATGTTGTTATTATTGTTATTGCTGTTTGTGGCTGCTACGCTGAAGAGCTCCTCTTTGCAGTTGTTTCCTATCCGCCTGAGTGGACTTCCATGGTCACAGAATTCTGTTTCAAGGCTTAATGCACATACACATATACTTCCCCACCACTTGCCTTTTGTTTCATTATAATATGAACCATTTTAACCAGAAAAACATATCTGATCCTGATTTTAAGAGGGAGGGAGTTCTGCTATCTACCACCACATCGGACTCCACTAGCAATGTGAGGCTCTCCTTTTCGTCTTCTGGCCTATACCTTGCTCTCTCAGGTCTACCCTGTTTCATATTTGTGACATGACTCAGATAATATATAGGGACCTACTGGACCATGGAAGATCTAGCCAATCAATCAAAGCATTATCTTAGGTTGAGTCTAATCATGTGCCGGAATTGTTCTTAGCACAGTGCTTTAAGTTGCACCACCAAAATTATCAGATTTAACCCCTGAGATTGATTCTGCTTATTACCCCTGTAGTATCGATTCATAGTTAGACAATAGAATCACCTAGAAAACTTTAAAAATAGCATGCTATATTGTTATTTTTAAATGAGGTACTTATCTTTTTTTAGATATACACTGAAATATTTATGGATTAAATGATGTCAAACCATTTGCGAGAGAGTTGTAGTCTTTATGGCATTTTATTCCCAAATGCTTTGCTAGGTATTGATGGATTAAACGAAGGCTTTTTTTAAAAAAATAAGAACCTTAATCCCATTCATGGAGAAGAGCACTCATTGCCTAATCACCTCTTAAAGACACCACCTTGTAATACTATCATAACACCTGAATTTTGGAGGGAAATTTCTGGAATTTATTTTCTCACAGTTCTGGAGGCCAGAAGTCTGAGGTCAAAGTGCTGGCAGGATGGGTTTCTCCTGAGGCCTTTCTCTTTGGCTTGTAGACAGCCACCTTTGTGTGTGTGTGTGTGTGTGTATCTTCACATGGTCTTTTCTCTGTGCACATCCCTGATATCTCCTCATGTATCCAAATATCCTCTCTTGTTAAGGACACCGGTCATATTGAATTAGGGTCCACCTCATGACCTTATTTTAACTTAATTATCTCTTTAAAGACCCCTTCTCCAAATACAGCTATAGTCTGAGGTACTGAGGATTAGGATTTATTTTTTTAATTGTTATTTCAATAGATTTAGGGGGTTAATAACAGTTTTTGGTTTGGGCTTTATGTGCACATTGTACCTGAAAGTGATTTTTTTTGTCCCACCACCCCTTCCACCTCCTCCTCCTGGATCTCCAGTGTCCATTATATCATTCTCTGTGCCTTCGTGGATCCTTGGTTTAGTACCCACTTATAATTGAGAACATGCAATGTTTGGTTTTCTGTTCCTGCATTAATTCATTCATTCAGGATGATGTTCTCCAGATCCATCCAAGTTGCTGCAAAAGACATTATTTCATTCTTTTCGATGACTGAATTGTGCTGTGATGAACATGAGTGTGCAGGTGTTTTTCTCATATAATGACTCCTGCTCTTTTGGGTAGATACCTAGTAGTATGATTGCTGGATCAAATGGTAGGTCTACTTTTAGTTCTTTGAGAAATCTCCATAGAGACTGTACTAATTTACGCTCCTATCAACAGTGTATGAGCATTTCCTTTTCTCTGCATCCATGCCAGCATTTATTGTTTTTTGATTTTTTAATGATAGTCATTCTGACTGGTGTAAGGTAGTATTTCATTGTGGATTTGATTTGCATTTCACTGATGATTAGTGATGTTGAGCGTTTTTCCATATGTTTGTTGGCTATTTATATATCTTCTTTTGAGAGATGTCTGTTCATGTCATTTGCTTACTTTTTAATGGGGTTATTTGATTTTTTTCTTGCTGATTTGTTTGAGTTCTTTGTAGATTCTGGAATAAGTCCTTTTTCAGATATATAGTTTGCAAATATATTCTCCATTCTACAGGTTGCTATTTGCTCTGTTGATTATTTCTTTTGCTGTGCAGACACTTTTTAGATTAATTAAATCCCACTGAGTTATTTTTGTTTGTTGCATTTGTTTTTGGGGTTTTAGCCATAAATTCTTTGCCTAGACTGACGTCCAGAAGAGTTTTCCCTAGGTTTTCTCCTAGGATTTTTATGGTTTCAGGTCTGACACTCAAGTCTTTAATCCTTCTCAAGTTAATTTTGTATATGGGGAGAGATAAGGATTAAGTTTCCTGGATGGAACTAGAGTCTATAATACTGAGTGACCTCTCACAAAAACAAAAATCTGAATATCACATGTTCTCACTCATATAATGGACCTTGAACATCCAATGCAATACTATGAGAAAGTGACTGATGGTACTGGGAAACTATGGGGGGGAGGGGGATGGGAAAATATCAGTAGCAAATATCTGTCGGGGGATGGGAAAACACTTCTTATCTACAGGGTGCCTGAATGAAACGTCATTGTACACCTAACCCTTAACTGTACCCCACAAAACCATAATAAAAAATACTGATTAATGAAAAAAAAAAAAAAAAAGGATTAAGTTTCATTTTTCTGCATGTAGTTATTCAATTTTCCCAGCACCATTTATTGAATGGGGTGTCCTTTCTCCAGGATTTGTTTTTGCCTGCTTTGTTGAAAATCAGTTGGTTGTAGGTATTTAGGTTTATTTCTGGATTCTCTATTCTGTTCCATTGGTCATTGTGTCTGCTCCTGTACCAGAACCACACTGCTTTGGTTACAGCCTTGTAGTATAATTTGAAGTTGGGCAACATGATGCTTCCAGCTTTGTTCTCTTTGCTTAGTATTACTCTGGCCATTTTGGCTCTTTTTTGGTTCCATGTGAATTTTAGGAGTGTTTTTTTGTAAATGTGAAAAATGACGCTGGTAGTTTGATAGGGATTGCATTGAATCTGTAGATTACTTTGGTTGTATTGTCATTTTAAAGCAATTCTTCATTTCTTCTTCTTTTTTTTTTGAGTCAGAGTCTTACTCCATCGCCCAGGTTGGAGTGCAGTAGCATGCTCACAGCCACCACACCCTCGACCTGCTGTGCTCCGGCGATCCTTCAACTTCAGCCTTCCCAGTAGCTGGAACTACAGGTATGTACCACCATGCCCAGCTAATTTTTCTTGATTTATCGTAGAGATGAGATCTCGCCAAGTTGCCCAGGCTGGTCTCGAACCTGTGGGCTCAGACAGTCCTCTCATCTAGGCCTCCCCAAGTGCTGGGATTACAGCCATGAGCCACCGTGCCTGGCGATATTGTCATTTTAACAATGTTGATTCTTCCGATTCATGAGCATGGGATGCTTCTCCATTTGTTTGTGTCCTCTACAGCTTCTTCCATCAGAGGTTTGTAGTTCTTCTTGTAGAGAGCTTTCACCTCCTTGGTTAAATATATACGCAGGTATTTTAGTTCTTTTGCTGAAAATTGTAAGTGGAATTGCATTCTTGATTTGATTCTCAACTTTTTTGCTATTGGTGTATAACAGTGCTACTGATCAATGTGTGTTGATTTTGTATCCTGAAATGTTACCAAATTAATTTATCAGGTCCAGGAGGCTTTTGGAGGAGTCTTTAGGATTCTCTAGGTAAAAGATCATATTATTGTCATACAGAGAGAATATCATTTCTTTTTCCCAGTTTGGATACACTTTATTTCTTTTTCTTGCCTGATTTCTCTGGCTAGGACTTCTAGTACTATGCTGCATAGGAGTGGTGAAAGTGAGCATCCTTGCCTTGTTTCAGTTCTGAGGAAAAATTTGTTCAACTTTTTTTCATTTAGGATGGCATTGGCTGTGGGTTTGTTATATATGACTTTTATTATTTGAAGGAATGTTCCCTTTATGCCTATTTTGCTGAGGGTTTTTATCATGAAGGGATGTTGGATTTTGTCAAATGCTTTTCTTGCATTTATTGGAATGATACTATAAGTTTTGTTTTTAATTCTGTTTATGTGGTGGATCTTGTTTATTGTCTTGCATTTGTTGACCTGCCCTTGCATCCCTGTTATAAAATTCACATGGTCATCATGTATTTTTCTTATTTTTTATGTGCTGTTGAATTTGGATTGCCAATATTTTGTTAAAGATTTTTTGCATCTATGTTCATAAGGAATATGGGTCTGTAGTGTTCTTTCTTTGTTATGTCTTTTCCTGGTTTTGATATCAGAGTGATACTGGCCTAATAGAATGAGGGAAGATTTCTTCTTCAATCTGGTGGAATAGCTTCAGTAAAATTGGTACCAGTTTTTCTTTGAAGGTCTTGTAGATTTTAGTTGTGTGTTCATCTGGTCCTGGACTTTTCTGGGGGTGGGGAGGAGACTTTTAATTACTGTTTCAATCTTGCTATTGGTTTGTACAGGGTTTCGGTTTCTTCCTGATTCAAGATTAGGATGTTGTATGTTTCCAAGAATTTATCTATTCCCTCTAGATTATCCAGTTTGTGTGTATAGAGGTATTCATGATAGTCTCAAATGATCTTTTGAATTTCCATCACATTCGTTGTAATGTCACCATCTTAATTTCTAATTCAGCTTATTTGAATCTTATCTTTTTGTTTCTTTATTAATGTAGTTAGTGGTCTATCGATTTTGTTTAGTATTCAAAGAACCTACTTTTTGTTTCTCTGACCCTTTGTATTATTTTTATTATTTCTTTTATTTATTTATTTATTTGTTTTTATTATAAAGATGTGGGGTACAATTCAGGGTTAGGTATACAAACTTTGATTATGCAGGTACCCTTGTTGATGATGTATGCCCCTTCTTCCCCTAGCAGTTTCCCTTAACTGCCAATCCCACCCCCACTCCCCTGACAGTTTTCCACTACTGCCAATCCCTTTTTTTAAAAATAGTATTATGATAATTGTTCAAGGTCTGCTTATGAGTGAGAACATATGGTACTCTGTTCTTTGTTTCTGTGATAGATCACTGAGTATGATCGACTCTAAACCCATCCAAGTTGCTGCGAAAGTCCATATGCTTGTCCTTCTGTATGCCTGCATAATATTCCCTTGTGTATATGTACCATAATTTTTTTTCCAGTCCAGCTTTGATGGGCAACATGGCTGGTTCCATGTTTTTGCTATTGTGAATAGTGCTGCAACAAACATACTTGTGCAGGTATCTTTTTTGTAAAATGATTTGAGTTCCTCCGGGTATATTTCCAAAAGGGGGATTGCTGGGTCATATGGAATGTCAATTTCTAGTTCTTTCAGAAATCGCCATAGTGTCTTCCAAAGAGGTTGCACTAGTTTGCATTCCCACCAGCAGTGTAGAAGCATTCCTTTTTCTCTGCATCCTCGCCAGCATCTGTTGTTGTTTGTTTTATTAATTATGGCCATTTTTACAGGGGTTAGGTGGTATCTCAGTGTGGTTTTGATTTGCATTTTTCTGATATGAGTGAGGCTGAGCACTTTTTCATGTATCTGTTGGCTGCCCATATGTCTTCTTTTGAGAAGTGTTTATTCATGTCTTTTGCCCACTTTTTAATGGGGCTGTTTGTTTTTTTCCTTTTGGCATGTTTGAGTTCCTTGTAGGTGCTAGCTGTTAGCCCTTTGTCAGATGTACAATTGGCAAATATTTTTTCCCCAGTCTGTTGACTATCTCCCTGCTCTCTTGATGGTTTCGTTTGCTTTGCAGAGGCTCATTAGTTTGATGGGGTCCCACTTGTCTATCTTATTTCATAAGGTATGGACATTTAGGGTTCTGAATAGGAATTGGTTCCCAGTTCCAATTTCCATAAGGGTGTCTCCTATATTTTCAAGATTCTTATAGTTTGAGGTTTACATTTAGGTCTTTGATCCATTTAGAGTTAGTTTTTGTGTATGGTGGTAGGTAAGTGTCCTGTTTCAATCTTCTGCATATGATCAGCCAGTTTTTCCAGCACCATTTACTGAATAGGTTCTCCTCTCCCCAGTGGTTGCTGTTGGAGACTTTGTCAGAGATGAGTTGGTTGAGAAATTGAGGCTTTGCTTCTGGAATCTCTATCCTGTTCCATTGGTCTATGTGCCTGTTCTTGTACCAATACCAGGCTGTTTTGATTACTATAGCATTATAGTAGAATTTGAAGTCTGGAAGTGTGATATCTCCTGCTTTCTTTCTTTTGCTAAGGATTGCTTTGGCTATTCGTGGTCATTTATGTTTCCATATGAATTTCTGTATTGTCATTTCCAGGTCTGAGAAGAATGATATTGGTAACTTAATGAGTATTGCATTGAATCTGTAGATTGCCTTTGGTAAGATGGATATTTTAACAATGTTAATTCTTCCTATCAATGAGCATGGAATATTTTTCCATTTGTTTGTGTCTTCTTGTATTTCTTTGCTCAGTGTTTTGTAGTTCTCATTGTAAAAGTCTTTCACTTCTCTGGTTAGGAAGATGCTGAAGTATTTCATTTTTTTGTGTGGCTATTGTGAATGGGATTGTACTTTTAATTTGGTTCTCTTCCTGCTTGTTGTTGGTGTGTTTTTATTATTTCAATTTCATTTAGTTCTGCTCTGATCTTTATTATTCTTTTTCTTCTGCTAACTTTGGGCTTGGTTTGTTCATGTTTTTCTAGTTCCTTGAGGTATAATGAATGTTAGATTGTTGATATGAGTTATTTCAGTCTTAAAAATGTAGGCCTTGAGTACTATAAATTTTCCTCTGAGCACAACTTTGGCAGTGTTCCATATGTTTTGATAGCTTATTTCATTGTTATCATTCATTTCAAGGGTTTTTTAATTTCCATCTTGTTTTATTGTTATAGTTTATTGTTATTTATCATTCAGAAACAAATTGTTTAACTTTCATGTTTTGTTTGGATTTGCGAGTTCTTCTTGGAGTTAATTTCTACTTTTATTCCAATGTGGTCTGAGAAGGTGCCTAATAGAATTTAATTTTTTTGAATGTATTAAGACTTGATTTGTGGCTTACTATGTGGTCTATCTTGGAGAATGTTCCATGTGCCGATGAGAAAAATGTATATTCTGAAGTTTTGGGGTGGAAAGTTCTGTAGACATCCAGTTCCACTTGTTCTGGGTTCTGGTTTAATTTCAATGTTTCTTTGCTGGACTTCTGATTTGCTGATCTGTCTATTGTTATCAGTGAGGTGTTGAAGTCTCCTGCTATTATTGTATTGCTGTCTATTTCTTTTTTAAGGTCTAGTAGACTTTGTTTTATAAGGCTGAGGGCTCTGGTGTCAGCTGCATATGTATTTAAAATTGTTATGTCTTCTCATTGGCTTGATCCTTTTATCATTAGGTAATAACCATCTTTGTCTTTTTTTTTACTGTTGTTAATTTAAAGTCTATTTTATATGATGTGTCATATTTTATTTCCATTTGCATGGAATATTTTTCTCCATCCCACTACTATAGTAGTGTTTGTGTATTAAGTAGTTCTCTTGGAGGCAGCAGATATTAGGGTTGTGTTGTTGTTTTTAAATTCACTCTGCCAGTCTATATATTTTTTTTAGTTGTAGTCTTACTCTGTCACCCAGGATGGAGTGCAGTGGCATTCTCACGGCCACCCCAGCATCAATCTGCTGGATTCAGGTGATCCTTTCGCCTCAGCCTTCAAATTAGCTGGAACTACAGGCATGCCCCACCACACCTGGCTAGCTTTTTGATTTATTGTAGAGATGAGGTCTTGCCAAGCTGCCTAGGCTGGTCTCGAACCCATGGGCTCAAGTAATCTTCTCAATTCAGCCTTACAAAATGCTGGGATTATAGGCATGAACCACTGTGCCTGGCCAGTCTGTATCTTTTAATGGGGCATTTAGACCATTGGCATTCAGAGGTAATAAAGATATGTAAGGTACTATTTCTTTCACCATACTGGTTGTTATCTGGCTATTTTATTTATTCATTTATTTTCTCTGTTGTCTTGGTGTTCCACAAGGTCTGTGAGCTTCATGATCTCCAGTGTTTTTCTGTTGGTGTATTTCTATCTTTTATTTCAGTATTTAGAGTTCCTTTGAGTATTTCTTGTAGAGCTGGCCTAGTGGTGACAAATTCCTTCAGTGCTTGCTTGTCTGAGAAAGGCTTCATTTCTTCTTCATTTATGAAACTTAGTTTTGTGGGATACCAAATCCTTGGTTGACTATTATTCTGTTTCAGGAGATTGGAGATGGGTCCAAATCCCTTCTAGCTTGTAGGGTTTCTTCTGAGAAGTCACCTGTTATTCTGATAGGTTTACCTCTGTAAATTAATTGATGATTTTGTCTCACTGCTCTTAAAATTCTTTCCTTCACATTAACTTTGCATAGCTGGATGATTATATGCCTTGGGTATAACCTTTATGTAATTAATCTTCTGGGGGTTCTTTGTGGTTCTTTTTTTTTTTTTTTTGAGTTGGAGTCTCACTTGGTCGCCCAGACAGGAGTGCAGTGGCCGCTCCCGGCCACTGCAGTCTCTCCTGCTGGGCTTCGGCGATCCTTCCGCCTCAGCCTTCCAAATAGCCGGAATTACAGGCATGCACTACCATGCCCGGCTGATTTTTTGATTTATTGTAGAGATGAGGTCTCGCTGCCCAGGTGGGTCTCGAACCCGCGGGCTCAGGCAATCCACTCACCTCAGCCTCCCAAGAGGCACGGGATTACAGGCTGAGCCACCGATCCCGGCTCTTTGTGGTTCTTTTATCTGGTTGTTTAAATCTCTGGCAAGGCCAGGGAAGTTTTCCTCCATTATTTGCTCAAATAGATTTTCCAGACCTTTGCCATCTCTTCTTCCTCAGGAACACCTATGATTCTTAGGTTTGGGCATTTTACATAATCTCACATTTTTTGGAAATTTTGTTTCATTTTCTTGATTCTTTTTTCTTTGTTGTTGTCTACTTGTATTAATTTAAAAGTTTTGTCTGCAGGTTCTGAGATCCTTTCTTTGACTTAAACTAATCTACAGTTAAGATTTTCCACTGCATTTTGTAATTCCCTGAATGATTCTTTCATTTCTAGAATTACAGCTTTTTTTTTTTTTTTAATTTAAAGTTTCTATCACTTTGGAGAATTTTTCATCCATGCCCTGAAGAGTTTTTAAAAATTTTTTATATTGGTTTTCAATTTTCTCCTGAAGTTTATTGTTTAATTTTATAATAAACCTTTTGAATTCTGTGACTGATATTTCAAATATTTTGTTTTAGTTGCAGTTAATTGCAGAAGAGTTAGTGTGGTCTTTTGGAGGTGATGGAGAGCTCTCTTTTTTCATCTTGTCAGAATTAATTTTCTGTTTTTTTCTCATTTGGGTAGATTGTTTCTTCTTATTTGACTTAGGCACTGTAGGATACATTTGGTTGTATATGACCCTGGTGTGGTGAGTTTCTCAATTTACAACTGTGGTGGTCCTGTGCTGGCTGTCTGTACCGGTTCAGGGCATCCTGAGTGGCTGTGACTGGAGTGGCTTGGACAGTGGTGTTAGCTAGAGTCTGGGATCAGGCCTTCCTTAGCGCTGAGGTATTATATTCGATGTGGTGGGCTGTGCTGTTGACCTCTGGCCAAGAGGTGTCATTTGTGGGAGAAAGCTAGTTGTATTGGGGTTGCTGTGGGGTTTCTCCCTGGCAAGTGTTGCTCCAAGGAAGTGCCTAGCCAACCTAGGCAGAGGGCAGGGCTTTGGACATCACTCAAGTTCTCTGTTTTGAGCCTTTGAGAGGCGTGCAGTTGAAAAGGAACCCAAGAACCCACCAGTGTGTGCTTCTGGCCATCCCAGTGGGGATTAGGAGGGAGTCCAAGGCTACTGGAGTGATGCTGCCACACAAGAAAGACAGAATAGTTTACAGGGAGAGTGAGAGGTTACTATGGCAACAAGTTCTACCCAGCCTGGCCTTAGGCTCAGGCAGTTTATGATCCGAATGTCAAAATGCAGCCAGCCTCAAGGGTTCAGGTATTCTCGAGTAGCCTGCCCCAGCCAGAAACTGACTGCCATGTGGAGTTTGCCCTTGGAGTGCACCCTTCCCATGCTGGCTAGAAAACAGCTGCGCAAGGGTAGAGTTCCTGAGCTATGGCAGCAGGGGCTGCATCACTCCATGTGAATTTTGGGGGAGCTTGGCTGTGGGCAAGGTGATTTTCTATGAGGAACTGGAGTCCCACAAGGCTCAAGGGACCCTTTAAGTCTTCAGCAGGAGACAGCACTCTGTGGAATTTGCTCTTGGGACCTGTTCCCTCCCAGGCTGGCTAGAAGGCAGTGCAAGAGTTGAACTCCTGAGATATGGTAGCAGGAGCTGCTCAGAGTTTTCTTTTTTTCTGCACCACTCCACACAGGCCTTGTCAGAGTATGGCTGTGGGTAAGGCAGTTTTCCATGAGGGACTTGAGTCCTGTAGGCTTAGGGTGCCTGCCATGCCCAGCAAAAGCACAGAACTCCTGAATTCCCCTCACTCACTTTCCCCATTGTGTCTGGAGGCTGCTGGTGGTCTGTGATGGCTCAGGTAAACATCTAACTAGTTCCAGCCCAGGTCAATGAATTTTTCTCTTCTTTGTACTATGTTTATTATCACTTTTAAAAATGAGTCATGGGGCATGTTGCTGGCCTGGTCCCCCTCTGGGTGCTGAGGAAACTCCCTCTATCTTGTTTTACTTCATAGGAGAAACACACTCTAGCTGCCTCACATTGGCCATCTTCCTCCATGTCGGAAATGCATACTTTTATTTGTAATTAATACACATTCTGTGGAGTGATACCTTCAGATTGTACAAATATTATTTTTGTTTGCACCTTAGTTTCCTGCTGAATGAAGTTAGCACCCTTTGATGATCCTTGCCTGAATCTATTATTTCTATGGTGGTTCTAAAATGGTGATTTTGTATTTCTATCATTCCTTCTACATGCATTCATTGGCATCCTTTCTTTTTCTCTTTTCCTTCTTTTTTTTTTTTGAGTTGAAGTCTCACTCTGTAGCCCAGTCTGAAGGGCAGTGGCATGCTCACAGTCACCCCAGCGTTGACCTACTGGGCTCTGGTGATACTTCCACCTCAGCCTTCCAATTAGTGGACCTACAGGTGCGTGCTACTATGCCTGGCTAATTTTTTATTTGTTGTTGAGACGAGGTCTTGTCAAGCTGCCCGGGCTGGTCTTGAACCTGCGGGTTCAGGCAATTCACTCACCTTGGCCTCCCAAAGTGCTGGAATTACAGGCTGAGCCACTGAGCCCGGCCTCTTTTCCTCTTTTTAAGAATGAGTGTAGTTTCATGCTTTTAAAATTTATTTCTTTTGTGTTATTGATATTGGTTGCCTCTTGTGTCCTTTTGCAGGTCCCCATCAGCCTTCGAGCCTTTGTTTTTATCCTCGGAGAGTGAAGATGTTTCAAGACCACCTATACTTCTTCCAAGACCACCTAGCCCTGGAATCATCCATTTCTCCATGGGATCCTGTTTTTGTCTGTTGACTATAGTGTTCAGATATGGAGACCAAGGCACAAGTGTACTCCTTGTACAGGAGGGCTATAGCTTCTAGGCACTTTCAGTGAAAAAACTGGGAAGTATATACTTTCAAAGACCATGAGTTTATATGGACTGATACTTCCAATTTCCTAATTCAACACCAAAGAGTTTTCTTCTTCTTCCTTTATTCCAAATCAAAACAACAACAACAACAAAAACCTCTTATGCGGGGAATCTGATTCCTGACAATATCAATATATTTATTTATTTGGCATCCTAAAATTACACACAAAATCGTTTCAGAATTAATACATCAATCCCACTACCAACAACAAACTTACCTTACCAGGTAAACTTCATGATTTTCTTGCAGTTGTTATACTTAGAATGTCCCTTGAGAGTGGACAGCTAGTTTCACATTTAAAAATTACTTGGAATAATTATTTTTCTTGTTCTGAGTAATTATGTTGCTGTTTAGGTTGATTTGTTTCTGTTTCTGCTCAATTTAGAGTTGCTCCAAACTGGTGTTTAATTTTATAATTTGAAAATGTCAACGTTTATGTAGCTCAAAAGTAAAAGCTATATAAAAAGTACAATCAGGGTAGTTCTATCTTTTTTTCTATCTTTTCCGCTCATTTTCACCCTTTCTCTTTAGATAACCGTACTGATTAGTTTTTTATTTATCCTTTCTGCCGTTTTTTTGCAAAAATAAGCAAGTTTTCTTATTTTGCCTTCTTGCTAACAAAAGATAGTTAAAAAGTGTACCATGTATAGTTTTTGTTTTCCACTTAAAAAAAATGTATGCAAACATTTTAATCTCAGTGCTGTTACATAATGTTTCTGACAGATCATTTTTGACTGAATAGAAATAATGTCCTGTTGGGCACAAAGCTCCAGATTTCAAAGACGTTTCCAATGATCAAACAGATATTTTCTATTCTTGGTGCACCTGAGCGCATCTATGATAGAGAGAAAGGGAGAAAAAAATGTGTAGTGAGAACAGTGGTGGAACCAGTCTTGAGAGAGCACTTAGTCTCATTTAGTAGAATTTCCACTAGATGGCAGTAACACTCCAAGAATAGGTTTCCTAAGTGCTCTGGGAAAGGTTTCCACCATCTACTTGGAATGGTGAGCAGTGAAGTAGGTCAAGGACAGTTTCCCATCCAATGCAGAAATCTTTGAAACAAATTTACTCTTTAGATAGCACAAACTTAATTTTTAAAATGTAATTCTAAATCATGTTCATCCTTCAGTAATCTAATATTATACTAGAAAAAAAAGGAACTCTGATCCTGAATTAAACTACGATTGAGCTATGATTTGGTGGTCTCTCACATCAGACAAGATGCTATAAACAGCAAATATTAAAAATAACTTAAGATTAAGCAAAATGTATTTTTACACCCAACATTAATGAAAATATCTTGAAAGTGTTTTGCTCCTTTATTTTCAGTTCAGTTTTGTTTTATCCTGATTTTAAAAACAAAAAATAGGCAGTGCTGGAAAGTAAACTAAATATCCAGATTCATTTGAGCTCAGATTAGGATCTGGTCGCTGCATTCAGGAATATAGAGGTAACAATATACCCCCTGGTTAACTCAACAGATCTTGCAAAAGTACTATTTAATATCAGTCACCGTCTTTCACGACTCTGCTAGGCTACAGGAACTAAGTATCTTCCACAATATTCACTAATGTAATATGATACAGAACCAACTGTTTCCATAAGGGTAGTGGAGAGGAGTGATCAGTTCAGCTGGGGTTAGTCAGAGAGGACTTCCAGGAGTAGGTGAGCTTTGAAAAAATCCTGCTATGGAATACTAAGCAGCCATAAAAGATAACAAAATCATCTCCTTTGCCGCAACATAGATATAGTCTCAGGCTGTTATTCTAAGTGAATTAACACAGAAACAGAAAACCAAATACCACATGTTCTCACTTGTAAGTGGGAACACTGGGTACACACGGGAATAAGGATGGGAACAACAGACACTGGAGACTCCTAAAGGGAAGGGAGGGCAAGAGTTGGAAAAGCACCCATTGGGTACCAAGCTCACCACCTAGGTGATAGGCTCCAAAGAAGCCCAAACCTCATCGTCACGCAATGTACTCATGTAACAAACCTGCACATGTACCATTTGAGCCTAGGGTTAAAAAAATAAAAAGGTGCTGAAGGAAATTGTAGATATAAGTTGGTAGTTGAGAAAAGGTAGACACTATAGACAGGAGGAAAGATGTTAAAAAAAAAAAAAGAAGGGGCAACCCCCTTGGGTCCTCTCCGACTGTGAAAGCTTTTGAGTCCTCTCAATAAATCCTGCTTTCCAAAAAAAAAAGAGAAAAGAATATTTGCAAATTATGCCTTTTATATTAAGCCATTCTTCCAAGATGAAATGAAGGAAAACATGATTTAACTGTGAATGCAAAGGTCCATCATGTTCACTAGAGTTATTTCAGAATGTCTTTCACATCTCTTCCCCTCCTTTACCTTTCTACCACCAACACTATACTCTAGGCTTTCCATACCTTGGAATGGACTCAGGGTATCAATTGGTATCTCTGCTTCTGTTCTTTCCTCCACTAATGTTTTCCACATTGTTGCTAGCATTGCCTTCCTAATGCACAGCCCTGACCAAGTGTGTTTCATTCTGTACAATCAGAGAGTGTGAACTGGCTTACCCTTCCAAAGATCAGTTTTCTGAACACCATAAGAACAGTCTATTGATAGGAGGTTGGCCTCCAAAGTCCCTTTCAGTTCTAACACTTTTTATGACCATTACCTATCATTCTTTCCCTGAGATCGCATGTGTGGCTCACATTTATCTAGTGGTTAAATTAATATTCCCTTTTTAGATTTGAAAAGTGATCTACAATGTGGGCCTGTGTTTTATGGGCTTTTTCTTTTCTACTCCTCAGTTTACTTGTCAAATCAGACATGTGGCTTATTATACTCTACCTTTAACCATGCTGTTCCATCTGTCAGGAATGCAGAATGCTCCTCCCCATTTTCAGTCTAAGTTCTTCTTCACAGAATACTTGGAGTCCACACAAAGCCCCTACTTACTTTTGTGGCCTCCAGAGATCCATACTGCCTGGTACCCATGCCCTGTCAAATTCCCACTTTGTATAACCAACAACCAGTAGAATGTGGTGAAAGTGAAATGTGTCACTTCTGAGGCTAGACTGTCAAAACCTCTATAACTTCTGCCTTGGTGTTTTGGATCACTCACCGTGGGGAGGACCAGTCACCTGTCATGAGATCATGAAAGTAACTTCATGGAGAGGTCCACTTGGAGAGGAGTTGAAGTCCCTGCACAACAGTCAGCACCAACTTGCCCACCGTGTGAATGAGCCACTGAGGAAGTGAATCCTCCAGCCCCAGTCAAGCCTTCAGATGACTGCAGCCTCAGTTGGTGTCTGGCCGAGAGATATCAAGCAAGAAATGCCTGGCTAGTTGCTCCTGAATTCCTGACCCACAGACACTATGTCATTGTTTTAAGCCACTGAGCACTGGGGTGATTTGTTACACGGCAAAAGATAACCTAATGATCAAGCCTCTGATGGCACAGCTTTGGCAGCTGACTAGAATGACTTGCTCTTCAATTTTTATTTTTAGAATAAAAAACTCCTGGCCTTTAAGGGAAATGAGGACTTTAATAAGGTCTAGATCCTCAAAGGAAGGCCCTGGCATCTTTAGTTTCTCTTACAAGTTAGACATTTGATGCCTTCTTAACTCTTTCTTATATATTATACATTTTAGTCAGACCTTAAAACAGCTTGTTCCTTCTCAAAAGAGAGAATAGTAGAGTAACAGAGAGGCAGAACAGAGTTGCAGTTAAAGCCATGGACTGTGGAGCCCGACATGTCTGTATTTGAGTTTCAGCTCTGCCACTCCCTCCCTGCAGACCTACTGACTTTGGAGGGTTGCGTGAAGATGGAATGTTAAAACGTGTGCAGTGCCTATACTTCCATTCCTGGAAAATATCCAGGACTCAGCAAATGCTACTATTTTTATTACTAAGATTCCTGAATCTCAACTTCTTCTTTCCTCCTGTCTTCACTTAGTGACGCCTTTAGCATCTCTCACAGCTTCCTACCATCATTTCTTTCTACTACAGGCTCTCCTCCACAGACCCGCCAACATGTTCTTCTTCAAAGTGAAATATGACCATGTTGTTGATCTGCTTAAAAGCCTCTATAAAAAGACAAAACAAATCTGTAAGGTTAAAGTTAAGATAGTGGTTACTTTGGGGAGGAGGGAGGTGGTGAATGGGAAGGAACATGCAAGGGGGGTTTTCGAGGGGCCAAGAGTGTTGTTTTCTCTTTTCTTTTTTAAAAAATTAGATCTAATCAACTTTCACAAGGTATGTTGTTTCTTGACCTAATAGTGGTTACACAGTTGGGTCCTGTTTGCGATAACGCTAAGCCACGTCCTGATGCTATGTGCATTTTACTATATGTATATTACATTCCAATACAAAGTCTGTTAATAAAAACAAACCTACATTCAAGTGAACACCACTGTTGGCTTCCCTGCTTTCAGGGATATAAGCATCTCCTATCCTTCGGCCTCCAGGACTGCCCTACAGTACCTGTTCATGGCCTGCTTCCTCAGCACCATAACTTACCCCCATTGCCCACCCATCCTGTGGCCCTAGTCGTATTTCTCAGCATTCCCTGAACACAACACATAACCTCTCTATGCCTTTGCTCATTCTGTCCACTTCCTCTTTCCCTATGTCAATTCTAGCGTCACAGGAAAACTCACGTTCATCTTTTACGAGACACTCATAAGTGCCGCGTGTGAAACCTTCTGTGCTGCCCTCCTCAGAGTGAGTCGCTCTCTCCTCTGGGTTACCCCAACGCCTCTCTCGCAGCACTGCGCAATACCACTTTCTGGGATGGGATGATGGAAACGTGTTGTGTGAGGTGTCTGATATGTTAGCCGCTAGCTACACGTGGCTAGTGACCACTGGAAATGTGGCTAGTGTGACCGTGGAAAGAAAGGTTTAATCTTATTCAATTTTAAAACAACTTGATGGGGGTGTAGTTTACATGTCATGAGATTCACCCATTTTGCCTACTCATCTTATTTAATTAATTTATTTTTTTTGAGTTGGGAGTCTCACTCTGTCGCTCAGAATAGAGTGCAGGGCAAGCTCACCACAGCCGATCTGCTGGGCTCAGGAGATCCTTCTGCCTCAGCCTTCCAAGCAACTGGAACTACAGGCATGTGCCATCACGCCCCGCTGATCTTTTGATATGTTGTAGAGATGAGGTCTCGCCAAGTCGCCCAGGCTGGTCTCGAACCCCTGGGCTCAGGCAATCCTCTCGTCTCTGCCTCCCAAAGTGCTGGGATTACAAGTGTGAGCCACCATGTCCAGCAATTGGGCTGCATTTCTAAACTCCTCCCCTGAGTACCTCTGTTTTTCCTCTCAGTTCTTTACTCAAAATTTCTACGTAAGCCTTTGGCTTATTCTCTCCGATGGGAATCAAGAACCAAGGACCGGGGAGATCATGGTGGTAAGAACCTGGAGGGTCTGGAATCTTTCTCTTTCCTCTAAATTTGTTGTCTTTTGTTTTTTCCTATCCCTGATGATATCCATCAGTTAACTTCCCTTAAAAGGGAAAGGGCCTTTGTGCTTATTTAAAGGAGCAGTGAAACAGGAAGAGGGAAAGAAGTTTGCCACCCTTGCTGTGGCTTGTCTTGGAAAGGGGCACCCCAAGGGTTGGGCTAGAGGAAGGTAGCTTTAAGAAAAGGGAAAAGAGGAACAGAGGAGGTGGACTCAGGCAGCAAGGGTGAGCTAAGAAGATCCCGGGGCTCACAGAGACCCGAGTGGGGTTAGCTGACCCGTAGCTCCTCCCACTATATAGTTTTAGAAAGTACTACTGGTGGATGTTTCTCTTTCAAGAACAGTCTGAGAGAGATCAGTTTTTTTTTTAAAATTCTGTTAATACTTCCCAAAGCTGCCTCACATTAAAAATCATCTTAAGAATTTTTAAAAGGTGTAGATTCCCTAATCTCACCCCAGAACTACGAAATCAGAATCTCCAGGAGTGGGGCCCAAATTCTCTTGCAGTTTATTCAGGTAGATGGTTTAGGAACCACTGCTCTAAATATACATTAAAACTTATATGTGAATAATTTCTCCCAGAGAGGCACACTGGATTATTTCATTCTACATGCATTTTAAATTCAGGAATTAGAATAAATAAAATCAAGTTATCACTTGAACTTATGATAAGTACTGATCTGCTTTGGCAAATGACATTTACTGAATAATGACATTTATAACCCTCTTAAACCTTCCTAAATGCTTCCTTATCTATAGTCTCATAATTATTCTGTGAGGTAGTCAACTCAGGAATATTTAGTGAATTCCTAGTGTTGATTGAATACAGTGCTGGGTAGACAGGGAAATAATTACTGCTTCCACATTACACATTAGGAACTGGATTATAAGTGACATAACAAAGTCCCAAGGCCAGTCTTGGAAGAGTCAGGAGTCAAGGTCTGGAGTGGTGTAGGCTGGTGCATTACATTACTAGGCTGTGCTGCTTGGAAACTTGTGCCTATGCTTGGCACTGATGTTGCCGTGGTTACCCTGAGGGACCTCTTAGATGTCAGCGAGTGCTCAATGTACTCGTCTTTCTTATTCCTTTGTTCTCTTTCTATTGCTTTCAAGCTCCTAATTATAATTACACAGGAAACAAAAGTCTTACTCTGACTTTTCCAGCCAGCTACCATCTCATCTTCCTTCTAGGCTTTTAGAATAAATGATCTATAACAACTGGCTAAAGCATCAATTTTCTCTATTAGTCTTTATAGTTTATTTCCTCTCTTCACTCCATCCAAATAACTCTAATTTAGGCCACATGATTGCCCTTCACAGTTTGTCAGAACAGGCACTTTTGAGATTTTACTTTTTTCATGCTCTTCTTTCCCTATTCCACCCTCTTTCCTGCCTTTCTAATGCTCCATCTTCCTGTGCTGCCTATTTTTCCTTGGTCATTTCCTTTAAGTTCTTGAAGTGGTTTCTTCAGTTCAGCCCTTGCTCTAGGACCTAACTGGGTCTCTTGCCTCTGCTCTCCACTTTTGATTTCACACTACACTCAGCTCCCTATGAAGAATTACCTTCGAGGTTGGACGTGGTGGATCACACCTATAATTCCAGCACTTTGGGAGGCCGAGGTGAGAGGATAGCCTGAGCCCACGGGTTTGAGATCAGCCTGGTGAGACCTCATCTCTACAATAAATAAAAAATTAGCCAGGTATGTTGGTATATGCCTGTAGTTCCAGTTACTTGGAAGGCTGAGGTGGAAGGATCACCTGAGCCCAGCAGGTCGACGCTGGGGTGGCTATGAGTGTGCCACTGCACTCCAGGCTAGGTGACAGAGTGAGACTCCATCTCAAAAAAAAAAAAAGAGTTGTCTTTGGTTTCCGGTGACAGGGTCTGGAGAAGGAGCAACAGGAACCATGTCCGGCCGCGAAGGTAGCAAGAGGAAGCCCCTTAAACAGTTCAAGAAGCAAGCCAAGGAGATGGACAAGGAAGATAAAGCTTTCAAGCAGAAACAAAAAGAGGAGCTGTTCCTTGTTCCTGAAGTGATGATGACTCTTGATTCCATTCTTATGTATTCCCTGACATAACTTCTTTGGCCACCTCTAGCTAGAATGAAGTGTTGTCTCAAAGCCTGTTGTACATTTAAGAAAAAATTTTTGTGAAAAAAAAAAATTATCTTCAACTAGTCATTGTTTAATTTAAAGGACCACATAGACTCTTTAATGCCTATGATATTAGGTCTAAATTCTTACTCTTTTTGATCATCAAGACCTTCAAATACTTGTCCTTTTTATTCACCAAACTCATGCCTTGCAACCACCAGGAATGAGTTTTCTACTCTAACCAGAAAGCACTTTCTATCATGAGCTTATCCCATTCATGACATGCCTCTCATGCAGAACCTCCTTCTTATTTCTTTCCCGGTAAAATCATTTAGCATCAAACCATAGCCTTTGGTCTCAGACACTGGTTCAAACTTTTGTTCTACTCTTTCCCAGGTGTGTTACTTTGAGAGAGCTATTTAGCCTTGGTTTTACTATCTTTAAAAGGAGGATATACTCTTTTTTGCAAGTTTATGGTGGAAATCTGAGACAATGGGCATTGATTAAGTCTAGTCACCACTACTATCACTACTATTTCATTTGTTTTAGTTTTATAGCGATAGGGTCTCATTATGTTACCCAGGCTAGTCTTGAACTTCTGGTCTTAAGTGATCCTTCTGCCTTGGTTCCCAAAGTGCTGGGATTACAGGCATGAGCCTCTGTGCCTGACTGTATTTCTCCTACATCTACCAACAACTAACAATCATTATTCTCCTCTGAGTCCCTTTATGGACAAAGTGGCCATCAGTAATTACTTTCCTGTTTCTTATTTACATTTTTTTAACCTGCATGTGTGTGCTTTATTAGTGAATTTTAAAAATATTTTACTTATGCATCTGTGAATAAATCACGTTCCTAAGTAGACTCTATGCTCCTTTGGAGAGGCAGTGATCTGAGTTCCTCCGGATATATTCCCAGTAGGGGGATTGTGGGGTAATATGGGAGGTCAATTTTTGTTTTTATTTTTTATATTTTATTTTTTTTTGAGTTGGAGTCTCACTCTGTCACCCAGACTGGAGTGCATTGGCCGCTCCCGGCCACTGCAGCCTCAATCTGCTAGGCTCCGGCGATCCTTCCGCCTTAGCCTTTGAAGTAGCTGGAGCTACAGGCACGCGCTACCACGCCCGGCTAATTTTTGATTTATTGTAGAGATGAGGTCTTGTCAAGTTGCCCAGGCGGATCTCGAACCCGTGGGCTCAGGCAATCCACTCACCTCAGCCTCCCAAAGCATGGGATTATGGGCTGAGCCACCGAGTCCGGCAAATTATCTTTTAGGAATCACCACAGTTTTCCACAGAGGCTGTACTAGTTTACACTCCCACCAACAGTGTAGAAGTGTTCCCTTTTCCCGTATCCTCTCCAGCTTCTGTTTTTTTTGAATTATTGATGATGGTCGTCCTGACTGGAGTTAGGTGGTATCTCAGTGTAGTTTATTTATTTATTTATTTTCTTATTTAAAAAAATTTTTATTATAAAGATGTGGGGTACAATTTAGGGTTAGGTATGTAAACATTGATCATGCAGGTACCCTTGTTGATGAGGTATGCCCCTCCCCCCCAGCAATTTCCCTCAACTGCCAACCCCACCCCTCCTCCCTTGACAGTTTCCCACTACTGCCAATCCCTTTCTTATAGCATTATAATTGTTCCGGGTCCACTTATGAGTGAGAACATATGGAACTCTGATCTTTGTTTCTGTGATAATCACTGAGTAGGATTGACTCCAAATCCATCCAAGTTGCTGCAAAGTCCATATATTTGTCCTTCTTTATGGCTGCATAATATTCCATTGTGTATATGTACCACATTTTTTTAATCCAGTCCAGCTTCAATGGGCAACACGGTTGGTTCCATGTTTTTGCTATTGTGAATAGAGCTGCAACAAACATACATGTGCAGGTATCTTTTTTGTAGAATGATTTGAGTTCCTCTGGGTATATTCCCAATAGGGGAATTGCTGGGTCATATGTAAGGTCAATTTCTAGTTCTTTCAGAAATCGCCACATTGTCTTCCAAAGAGGTTGTGCTAGTTTGCATTCCCACCAGCAGTGTAGAAGTGTTCCTTTTTTCCCACATCCTCGCCAGCATCTGTTGTTGCTTGTTTTATTAATGATGGTCATTCTTATTGGGGTTAGGTGGTATCTCAATGTAGTTTTGATTTGCAATTCTCTGATGATGAGTGAGGCTGAGCAATTTTTCATGTGTCTGTTGGCTGCCCATGTATCTTCTTTTGAGAAGTGTCCATTCATGTCTTTTGACCACTTTTTAAAGGGGCTGTTTGTTTTTTCCCTTTCGGCATGTTTGAGTTCTTTGTAGATCCTAGATGTTAGGCCTTTGTCAGATGTACAGTTGGCAAATATTTTTTCCCATTCTGTGGGCTGTCTCCCTGCTCTTTTGATGGTTTCTTTTGCTTTGCCTCAGTTTTTTTTTTTTTTTCTTTTGTGTTAGAGTCTCACTCTGTCGCCCAGACTGGAGTGCAGTGGCTGCTCCCGGCCACCGCAGCCTCGACCTGCTGGGCTCCCGGGATCCTTCCGCCTCAGCCTTCCAAGTAGCCGGAATTACAGGCATGCACCACCACGCCCGGCTGATTTTTTTGATTTGTTGTGGAGTTGAGGTCTCGCTGCCCAGGCGGGTCTCGAACATGCGGGCTCAGGCAATCCAGTCACCTCAGCCTCCTAGAGGTGCGGGATTACTGGCTGAGCCACCGAACCCGGCTTGCCTCAGTTTTAATTTGCATTCCTTTGATGACTAGTGAGGCTAAACATTTGTTTCATATCTGTTGGCTGCTCATATGTCTTCTTTTGAGCAGTGTCTATTCATATCTTTTGCCCACTTTGTAATGGGGCTGTTTGTTTTGTTCTTTTTGGCACGTTTGAGTTCCTTGTAGATTCTAGATGTTAGGCTTTTGTCAGATATACAGTTGGCAAATATTTTTTCCCAGTCTATGGCCTATCTCCCCACTCTCTCAATGGTTTCTTTGGTTTTGCAGAAGCTTGTCAGTTTCATGAGGTTCCACTTGTCTATCTTTTCTCTTACGGCCTGGGCACTTGAGATTTTGATGAGGAATTGGTTGCCAGTTCCAATTTCCATGAAAAAGATACCTGTACATGCATGTTTATTGCAGCATTACTCACAATAGCAGAAGCATGGAACCAACTGTGCTGCCCATCGCAAGAGGACTGGATAAAAGAAATGTGGTACATATACACGATGGAATATTATGCAGCCATAAAGAAGGACAGAATTATGAACTTTGCAGCAACTTGGATGAATTTAGAGGCTATAATACTGAGTGATCTATCACAGAAACAAAAGAATCAAGTATCACGTGTCCTCATTCATAAGCTGACCTTGAACAATTTCATCGTAATACTATAAGAAAAGGATTGGCAGTAATGGGAAACTGCCGGTGGGGGGTTGAGGGCAGGATTGCTGGGGGAGGGGGGAGGCACAACTCATCAACAGGGGTACCTGCATAATGAACATTCATATACCTAACCCTGAATTGTACCCCACATCTTTAAAATAAAAAATTAAAGAAAAAATAAATGCCTTTACTGAGACTTTATTAGGGTTTAGGACAGTTTGGTACTTTGTAGTAAGTGGCTCGACATAACTTTACATTGATGCTCATCTCACAATATTTTTCTCCATGCTCTCTCAGGCCTTAAGTGTAGAGGTACTTTGAGGGCCTTTTTGCTTGGAGTCTCTCCATACTCAGAAATGGAGTTCTGTTGGTATTAAGAGGGACCAGATAAGGAAGAGCAGGACCTGGCAGAAAGATAGCACCTGGGAGGTGATGGGCTCATACCTGGGGAAAGACTCAGTTACAGGATGTGGGGATAGTAGAACCAGTGAGGAGGTGGGAGCCAGCATGATTCAGAGGCCCGAGGATGTCCAGGGACTGGATGGCAGTCCTGGAGGAGTGGAGCAAGGTAAAGCCACTGGTCTTCAACGAGTATATTCCAGTCAGAGACTTCAAGAGGCTGGATGTGGTAGAGAATGTTACTTGGTTTTTAGAGCAGGGGTACAAAATTTATTGAGTACCAATAATATGCTAGGCATATTTTTATGCTAGGGATAGAGCTGTAAATTAGACAGACGTTGATGATACATCTGTCTCTGTTTACATCAATCTGTTCTCAGGGAGTTTTAAGTCTTAAGAAGACAGACACCATTAATCAAAAAGTCACAGATAATTCAGTCAATAGTTACAAGTGTATAAAGGAGAAGTACAGGATGCTGCAGAAATGTAAGCCCTTGAGACTAAGTTTCAGTAAGGTTTAGGAGTTCAGATTCAGAAAATGAAAGGATTGGTCTTTGGATTTCATGGGGCCAAGAGGAGGAGGCTGTGGACAAAGGAGACTAGGCAGGCAGCCCTGGGCAGAGGGAGCTTGGTTTTATGGTTCAAGGTACTTCCCCTCAGAACCCTCTTTTGGATAACCTGTCCCTGCTCTTTGTATTACCTTCTCTACAAATCGATACCTACTCTGGTTACTCAGTTTTAATTTCTATCTGTTCATCAAGCAGAAAACATCTGCTGTGCTGGTGAACTTAAGATAAAATGTGATTTCTAACAAAATTAGTCTCTTTTGCTCACATTGGTTAATAAAGTTACTTTTCCTAATATGCATATTCTAGAATAACCAGTGAATTTGCTTAAGCCAAAATTGGAAGTTTTGTAGGTAAGATTGTTAACAGTGAGAACTAATACCTGAGCTATTAGTCTGATATGTCAAAGTCACCAAGTAATATTGACTCACCTATTGCACAGACATGTTTAATGACCTCATTTATTCACACAGTTTCCACCATAACAGCAACTGAATTCCATATGATCTACTTTGAATTAAAAAATAAAAAAGAAAGGATTTACAAGGCAGACAGACTTCTTGGAAGATGGAGGAGGAAGAGGTAGTGGTTGGTATGGTATAAGAGAGCGATAAAGGGAGAAAAAGATAAAAAGCGATTAGAATGCAATTTTGTTGTTGTTTTTTGAGTTGGAGTCTCACTCTGTCACTCCGGCTAGAATGCAGTGGCATGCTCATGCCCACCGCAGCCTCAACCTTCTGGGTTCAGGCTATCCTTCCACTTCAGCCTTCCAAGTAGCTGGGACTACAGGTGTGCACCACCATTCCCAGCTAATTTTGATTTATTAGCTGGGAATGGTGAGATGAGATGAGATCTTGCCAAGTTGCCCAGGTTGATCTCAAACCCCTGGGCTCAGTCAATCCTCTTGCCCTGGACTCCCAAAGTGCTGAGATTATAGGTGTGAGCCACTGCACCTGACTGGATAATGTTTTTATTTAGACATTTTTCTTTCTAATTTCTGTTTGACATCTGGACATATGTTGTCAGTAAAATTTGGTTGACTTCACAAGGTGTGTGTCTTAGGTAATAATTTATTCTTGGCATTATATCTTAAATTAAGTACCTGTCACTAGGTGGGAGGTGATACTTATTAGTGTATCAAAGTGGACAATGGTGACTTTTAGAGTGTCCAGGGGTGGCTAACCAATGACTGAGTAGATGGGTTCATTCAGACCTATCTTTTAAATATTTCTGATTAGAGATAGTGTCTTGCAATTTTGCCCAGGTATCTTTCTTTTTATTTTACCAGGCTGTTCTTGAACTCCTGGCCTCTAGCAATTCTCCTGTCTCAGTCTTCCAGAGTGGTGTGATTATAGGCATGAGCCACCATGCCTGGTCTGTCTATCTATCTGGATCCGGAATGCTGTTTCCCATGCTAATCATGTACATGCATATTTGCCACATTGCAGATCATTTCTTTGGTGCACATTCCCAGAAATGGAAGGACTGAGTCCCAAGGAATACACATGCAGGGGGCGTTTGATACATTGCCAGGCTTCCCTCCAGAAAGGTTGTACCAATCTACCACCCTTCTCACCAGAATATGAGAGAGATTGTCCCCGTGTGATTTATACGTGGCAGAAGAAGGTAAATGGGATAGAATCTCTCAGTCAGTGGCTAGAGAAATACTGAGATGAGCATTGCAGTTGGCAGACTGTGCTCACAGCATTTCCCCAAATATTGATAATCCAGTTGACAAGTGAGAACTTTGCTAAAAGCAAAGTAATTGTGAAATCTTGTTACTAAGGTCAGGTGTGGTGGCTCACGCCTATAATCCCAGTACCTTGGGAGACCGGGGTGAGAGGATTGCCTGACCCCACGGGTTCAAGACCAGCCTGGGTAACTTAGCGAGATCTCGGCTCCACGATAAGTAAAAAATCAACTGGGGATGGTAGTGCATGCCTGTAGTTCCAGCTACTTGGAAGGCTGACGCAGAAGGATTGCTGGAGACCAGCAGGTCGACGCTCGGGTGGCTGTGAGTGTGTCACTGCACTCCAGCCTGGGCGACGAAGTGAGACTCCAACTCAAAAAAAAAGAAGAGGGTAACCCTTTCGGGTCCCCTTCCACTATGGGAGCTTTTCTGTCTTCTCAATAAATCCTGTCTTCAAAAAAAAAAAAAAAAGAAAGAAAAAGAAATCTTGTTACTAGGTGTGGTACAGTAGAAAGATCGTGAAAGTAGCTGACAGGAAGCCTAAGTTCTGAAATTCAATACATGTTAGACTCCTTCCATCCCCCTCTCTATTTCTAAGATGATGTCCCTTCCATGTATATACCTTGTATATATCTCTGTGTATATCTCTGAGTGTCATGTGCTTTGCTACATGAGAGGAAGCATCATGAGTGTTGTTAAGGAGGGAGAGACATCAAATCCCTCCTGGTGAAGAATGACACATGACCAGGCTGTTCTTGTGCCCTGTTGCTTGTTATACATTTCCTGGCAATATGCATTGTTGCCCTCAGAGACAGTGATTCAGATCTTATCCTAAGAGCACAACCATTCTGAGAAGCTTCCGATAACTGAAGCAAAATGTTGCTAGCAGTTAGTCACGATGCGTAAATGTCACTCAGTGATTGATCACTTGTGAGTCATGATGACGCACAGTGATGCTCAGCATGCAAAGGACACAGTGGCTCTGCTCAGCCAGGACTCAGCATGGAAAGACTGCAAAGACATAAGCATAACTCGCCATCCCTCTGAACAAGTCTTCCCAGAAAGTGCTGGCTAACATAAGGAATCTAGGCCTCTCCTCTCAAAATTTTGCTTTTCTAGGAGAATTTACTCATTGATTGGTAAGAGCCACAGATATTGGGCAGCTGCATTTCGATAGCTCGTTGGCTGGCACATAATAGGTCCTTATTAGGAGATGTGGTGGCTCATGCTTATAATTCTAGCACTTTGGGAGGCTGAGGTAGGAGGATTGTTCGAGCCCAGGAGTTTGAGACCAGTCTAGGCAACATAGTTAGACCTCATCTCTCAAAAAAAAAAAAAAAAATATATATATATATACACATAGAGAGAGAGAGAGAGCCTGGGCATGGTGGTGCACACCTGTAATTCCAGTTACTCAGGAGGCTGAGGCAGAAAGGTTGTTTGAACTCAGGAGGTTGAGGCTGTGGTGAGCCATGATTGTGCCACTGCACTCCAGCCTGGGCAAAAGAGTGAGACCTCAGCTCATGAATGAGAAAGTGTTTGTGAAAAGATAGATGTCAAATCAGTGCTAACATGTTGCTTGATTCTTTGACTGGATTATGTTTGAGAAGTCTCTTGCACAGTGATCAATGCATAGTAGGACATCAATATATAAGTGCTCCAGTAAAGTATGAGCAAAAACTATGGGCGTGTAGAATTCAGAGCCCAAACAAGAGAATTTTTATTGGTGTTTCAGGGATTAATCCCTGGGCTGAAAACAACTTTTATTTCTCCTGTCCAATGTTTCAATTGTAACAGTAAGAAAGTGTTTATAGAATACATTCCATGGACTAGGCACGTATTATTTTGTGTGATCTTTTCACAGCTTGATGAGGTAGGTAGCATTATTATCCTCCCAATTTTATAGACAAGGTAAGTGAAACCCACGGGGTAACTTGTCTGATGGTTTTCAGTTCCAAAGTGGCAGAGCTGGTCTTTACACTCAGGCTCTCCTCGTGAAGCAGTGTGGACTCTTAAGACAAACAGGCCCTGTCCTGTATTCTCACTACCACATCACAAAGGATAAGTCCCATAAATGGGACATCTGGTCACTTTCAAAAAAGACAGAAGGGAGGAAGTGAACTGATTTCTACTTACTAATTAAGCACTACTCATTTAGCAAAGGAAACAATTAAGATACAATATCTTGATCATGGAAAAATCAAGCAGCCCTTCCAAACTATCATTTAAGCCACATTTGCCCCAGCCTGGCTTTGTCCATGTATAGGTGGTGAACTAACCAACTTTTTCATTTTTTTCCTGGATGTTTTGACATTTTATAGACACACAGAATGCATTTGTGAAGTGCTGATAATTTGAAGTTTCTGCATAGCACTCCTTCCTTTAGTCCTTGCCATGATAAACATGCCCAGATACCAAGTTCACGGAAAGCTGTGAGCTTTGAAGTCTTTGAAAAAAGTCTGAAAATTATATGACAATGCTGTATATGTAATCACTGGTGAGAGCAAGCCAATATCTTCCCAAGCGCCAGACACACGGCCCCCATAAATCCTGGGCTAAGAGCAGAGAGGGGTGGTCCTGTTTACTTAAACTTTAGGATGGAATGAGCATGGTTAGCATCACAGTAATCGACTCAATCAGGAGATTCAAATGGAATTGCTGCTACTTGCGCACATTTAAATGTCATGCTTATATCAATAGTTCAGAAGAGGAAAGTATCCATGCTCAAGGTTGAATTAAATAATACAGACTCACCTTTTATTGAAATGTATATGAGAGAATTATTAAATATCAAGGAACTGTACAATTTAATTTTGGAAAGATATGAGTTTATCAGTGAGTATTTAGCACTCTTTTGGAGGCCCTTTGAAGCTACATCTGTGTTCCCTTAACTGGACAGAGTTTCTCCACTGGATACAAGAGGACATTTCTCTTAATGGTGCTCTGCACCAATGGCATCAGTATTTAATTACAGTTTTATGTATGTCAGTTTTCAATTATGATGACCTGTGAAAATATGTTAAGGAAGTAGACTCCAAGCATCTGCTTTTGTGCTGCCAAGTCAAATCCTGTGCAGAATTCTTGCTTTTGGGTTTTCAATGAGTTTGTGCCCCACATTTACTTTAAATTTTAAAGAATATCTAGGAGCATAACTATGTGTGCACTGAAAAGTTCACCTAAAGTGATCTGGGAAAGATGTGACATATCAAACACTCTGGGTATAACCCAAGCAGTTCCCACAAACCACAGTGATAATGATTCATGGAAACAGGGTTAAAATGAGAAGTTCTCTGAAATGTGACACCATCAAGTGATGGTGAAGTGGTTCAAGATTGAGAACAACATGGAAAGACTATTCAGAATATCGATGGGGGTAAAATCCAGAGGATGAAATGCAGAGTACCTCCCTGATCCACCTACAAGTGAAGAATTTGTCACACTAAATATTTAATGTAGATGAAACTGAGAAAGTTTAGAAACAAATGATATGTCACACATCTCAAAAGTTGAAAAGATAGCTTTTAGATGTCAACCGCTAACAACTAAAGATCGGGGACATAAAACCTTTTAAATTTTCCTCCAAGGTTAGACTCTGAGGCTCCAAGTTAGGGCTTAGTTGTTCTAGACAACACACCCAAACATTCAAGAAACCTGAAGAATCTTGTTAATGTCCAGGTTTTGTTTTACTGCTGTGAGAGTAAAAATAACTTCACTCTCACGTCTGATGAGTCACAGAGTGACTGTTGAACTGGAAATGTTCTCTGCTTTCTGTGTTGTGATGAGCCAACTGAGCATTGGTACAGAGAACTCAAGTAAATCAACCAGAATTTGTTTTGCCTTCTCTCTCCCAATTTTTGTCAATGTCACGAACATGCTCTTAGCCATTAGGGCAAAGAAGGTAACATCACTTTTGATTTTTCTCATCTTTCGTTCCCTCCTTTGCCAAATGTTGATTCTATCTTTAGAACACTTCTTGAGTCTATAATTTGTTCTCTATTCCTTAATTTGTACTAATATTGTCACTTTCCCAGACCTCTATAAGGGCCATAATCCAACCCTAACGTTTGTCTTCCTTATTTCCCATTATCTCCTTCCATAATTACCATTTGCCAGATAGAATGAAGCACACTACTTGATGTTCTTTGCAGATGCTCTTAGTTCTCTGACTTTTCCATCTTTGCTTTTGCTGTTCTCTCTGTCTGAACGGCCTCTACTCCCTGTTGTGTTCAGAAATCAGCCAATCCCTCAAGGCCTAGCTCAAGAGCCTTCTCTTCCTCAGAGTCTGCCCTTGACCCTCTTCTCTTTTCACGCTTCTATCTTTCCCATTGCAACTTCCTTTCCAGTTTTATAAGGACACTGACCATTACATTGTTTATTTGTCATAGTTATTTACGTTATGTTTTATTTCTTCTACTAAACTCTAACATTTTATTTATTTATGTTTGGCAGTCTATCATGCTTGCGTTTTTATTCCCTCCAGCTTTTTGATGTATAACTGACAAATAAAAATTGTCTATGTAATGATTTGATATATGTATATATTGTGAAATGATTACCACAATCAAGTTAATTAACATATTAATCACCTCAAATAGTTATTCTTTTTTCTTCCTTCTTTTTTTATGGACTTTTAAAATTAATAATAACTAACTAATTAATTTATTAATTAATTATTTTTGAGTTGGAGTCTCACTCTGTTGCCCAGGATGGAGTGCGGTGGCAGGCTCATGGCCACCACAGCCTCGACCTGCTGGGCTCAGGTGATCCTTCTGTCTTAGCCTTCCAAGTAGCTGAAACTACAGGCTTGTGCCATCACGCCACGCTAATTTTTCTTGATTTATTGTAGAGACGAGGTCTCACCAAGTTGTCCAGGCTGGTCTCGATCCTCTGGCACAGGCAATCCTCTCGCCTTGGTCTTTCAAAGTGCTAGGATTACAGGCTCGAGCCACCAAGCCCGGCCAGTTATCATTTTTTCTGTGTGTGGTAGGGTAGGGAGAACACTTAAGATCTTCTCTCAGCAAATTCCAAGTATGCAATGTAGTATTAATGACTATAGTCACCATGCTATATATCAGGTCTCCAGAAGTTATTCATTTTATAACTAAAAGTTTATAAACTTTGATCAACACCTCTGTTTTTTTTCACCCAAGCCTCAGGCAACCACTGTTCTACTCACTGCTTCTGTGAGCTTCACTTTTTTAGATTCCACTTATAGTGAGATTATATAGTATTTATCCTTCTGTACCTGGCTTATTTCACCCAGCATAATGTCTTCCAGGTTCATCCAGGTTGTCACTAATGGCAGAATTTTCTTCCTTTTTTGGCTGAATAATACTCCATAGTCCATATAAAATTTCAACTTTTAAAAGTAAGAGCTTACATTGAATTAACCTTTATATCTCCAACACAAGCTTAGGAAGGCTGTTCCCGTACTTTTCGTTATGAAAATCATGAAATGAGGTACTAATTATTTTATTTTATTTTTTTTTGAGTCAGAATCTCACTTTGTCACCCAGGCTAGAGTGCAGTGGCTCGCCCATGGCCACCCCAGTGTCGACCTGCTGGGCTCTGGTGATCCTTCCACCTCAGCCTTCCAAGGAGCTAGAACTATAGGTGTGTGCTACCACACCTGGCTAATTTTTTGATTTATTGTAGAGATGAGGTCTTGCCAAGTTGCCCGGGCTGTTTTCGAATCTGCGGGCTCAGGCAATCCCCTCACCTCAGCCTCCCAAAGTGCTGGGATTAGGGTTTGAGCCACCGGACCTGACCACTAATTATTTAATAGTAGTATAGCTGATGTCTCAATATTGTCAGTAAATTGTCTATTTTCAAGTCAGTTTTGAGGATGCCACATCCCAGGCCAATTGCTGAATGACCGCTATAGTGTGAATGCTATAATACGGCATGGAACCCATGGTTTATAGCATTACCTTTAAAAATAATTGAAAGGTGCCAGGCTCGGTGGTTCAGCCTGTAATTCCAGCACTTTGGGAGTCAGAGGCGAGTGGATTGCCTGAGCCCGTGGGTTCGAGACCAGCCCGGGCAACTTGGTGAGACCTCGTCTCTACAATAAGTCAAAAATTAGCTGGATGTAGTAGCCCATGTCTGTAGTTCTGGCTACTTGGAAGGCTGAAGTGGAAGAAAGGATCACCTGAGCCCAGCAGGTGGAGGCTGCAGTGGCCAATGGCATGTCACTGCACTTCAGACTCCAACTCAAAAAAAAAAAGAAAAATATATATATATATATATATACATATATTATTGAAAGGACAAAATAAATCTAATAAAAGTTTTGCCTAATATAAATATAATCAAGTAAAATTTCCAGAACAAAACATTTTGTTTCTAATGCTGAGTAAAAGGTAAAAGAGTAGTAGCTGCATGATTTTACAACCTTTAAGTGCTGCTAATTATGTTATGATAATTAATACTAATTATAAATATGAATATTGTTAGCATTATTCCTAACAGTATTTCTTTTTTCTAACAGTATTTCTGAGTTTGATAAAGAGAATATTGAAATATATAATTGCTTAGACATTAGTGTTAAAATTTCCATTATAAAATATTGAACTGCCACTCCCTTTTTACCTAACTGTGATAATTTTGAGTTTATATTTCTAGCATGTTGAGAAACATCTTCAATATCTGGCCTCTTGGGGATTACTAAATTCATACCAACTCCTATAGGGAATGAAAGGATATGCCTTTTTTTTTTTTTGAGTCAGAGAGTCTCACTCTGTCACCCAGGCTGAAGTGCAGTGGCACACTTGTGGCCACCGCAGCCTTGATCTGCTGGGCTCAGGCAATCCTTCCAACTCAGCCTTCCAAGTAGCTGGGACTACAGGTGAGCACCATCACACCTGGCTAATTTTTTGATTTATTGTAGAGATGAGATCTTGCCAAGTTGCTCAGACTGGTCTCAAACCCTGGGCTCAGGCAATCCTCTCTCCTTCACCTCCCAAAGTGCTGGGATTATAGGCGTGAGCCACTGTATCCAGCTGATATGTCTTTGTAGAGAAGCAGAGATAGCGGATTAGTTAGGCACATAGATTCTTGAATCATACCGCCAAGTTTCGGATTATACTTCTGCCATTTTCTAGTTCTTCAACTTTATGAAAGTTCTTTGAAATCTCCATTTCTCTGATTCCTTATCTGTAAAATAGCTTACCTCATAAAATTATTGGAAAATGAAATGTATTACTATATGTAAAACACTCAGAACATAGTAAATAAGGGTATCTGATCCAAACCAGGTGAAGCAGGGACCAAAGAGAGGCCCAAAGGACCACTTATCTACCTAATCTGAATTGTACCCCATATCTTTAACATAAAAAAAATATTTAAAAAAAGAACTTCTTATCTAGCTGGGCACAGTGACTTGCTCTTGTAATCCCAACTACTTGGGAGGCTGAGGCAGGAGAATTGCTTGAGGTTAGGAGTTTGAAATCATCCTGGGCAACATTGTGAGATCCCATTTCTAAATGTTAAAAAAAAAAAATTAGCCAACCCTCATGGCACATGCCTGTAAGTACCAATTACTCAGGAGACTGAGGCAGGAGGATCTCGTGAGCTCAGGAGTTCAAGGTTGTAGTGAGCTGTGATTGTGCCACTGAATTTCAGTTTGGGTGAGAGTCAGATCCTGTCTCTAAAAAAACAACGAAAAAAATTCTTGTCTCTCATTATAAATATAGGGTTACACTAAGGAGAGTAATAATTATACCAAGGAGGGTTGCTTAGACACTGTAATCTGAGACTCTTATTTAATATATGAAAACACTGAGACCCAAGGAAGCTGAGTGACTTGTATGATATCACCTAGTTGCTCAGCAGAGCATGGATAATCTTATCACAGAGGTTCTGGGCTCTTATATTCTGTTTTAGGTCCAGTGCTACTAGTGCTACCTGTTGCTACCCTCAGGTATTGAAGGCCCAGACAAGTAGAAAGTGCCATGATATGAAAATGCAGCACATTAAGGGAGTCCAGAGAAGCTCCAGATCTCTTAAGATTCTCCAGCCGGGCTCGGTGGCTCAGCCTGTAATCCCGCACCTTTGGGAGGCTGAGGTGAG
>NW_007260478.1:82114-88285 GCF_000164805.1 Carlito syrichta
TACAATACATCAAAAAATCAGCTGGGCGTGGTAGCGCATGCCTGTAATTCCGGCTACTCGGAAGGCTGAGGCGGAAGGATCGCCGGAGCCCAGCAGGTTGAGGATGCGGTGTCCGGGAGCGGCCACTGCACTCCAGTCTGGGTGATAGAGTGAGACTCCGACTCAAAAAAAAGATTCTCCAAAGAAGATTCCTAAAGGAAGTGGAAGATGAAGCCAGGTAAATGAGACAGGAGAAGGCCATCAACAGCATGTGCGGAGACCCTGGCTTGTATGTAGAGAACCAAAAAAGTCTAATCTAGTCAAAGGGTGAAGATCTCTAGATTTCTTTATGGCAAATGAAAATCTTCCTATCTTATTTCAATACTGGTTATTAATGAAAACCTCCTTTTGCATCTGTACTGCATTTATAGTATGCCCCCAAATTCATGTCTACCTAGAACCTAGAGTCTTTGCAGATGTTAAGATGAGGTTATACTGGATTAGGGTGGGCCTAATGACTGGTGTCCTCACAAGAAGGCCATATCGAGACACCAAGATACCGAGAAGACACACAGAGAGATGCCATATGTTGACAGAGGCAGAGCGGAGGGATGGATCTGCCAAGGAATGCCAAGAACTGCCAGCAATTACCAGAAGCAGGAAGACAGAGGTACAGAACAGATTCTCTCTCAGAACCTTTAGAAGAAATTAACTTTGCCAACACCTTGATTTTGGATTTCTAGCCTCCAGAACTGTGAAAATCATTTTTCGCTGTTTTAAGCCACCCTGTCTGTGGCACTTTGCTATGGCAGCCTTAGCAAACTAATACAGCATTCTTGATATGAATAAGACTCTATAAGATCACACGAAAAAGATAGTTTGCATTCAATGATGGAATGTAGTGGATCACAATCGACTCATACTATTACTTATATGCCCTAAAACACGTGACTACTTAACTTTTTACAAAGGATCTGTCCTTTTTCATTAACCTACACACCCTAAGGGGTAAGTAGGGAAAGACAATTCCCAACGAACCTTAAATTGTCCAATTTACCAGTCAGTCTTTCCCAGTTCAAGTAAGTTACTTTTGATTATTTAGTCTTTTTAAGAAACTTTGAGTGTCCCTATCCCTCCCCCATATGACTCTGTGACAGTGGAAGGAGGTGGGAGACAGATTCATGCTGACTGCTCTGGATTCTTTTTGCACAAGGAGAACTTGTCATCCTGACCCAGGCCTTTCCCTTCATCAGCCATAAGGAGGCAGGAACACAGCTTCAAACGACTGGAGTCATCTTCTTCCTGCAGTGCTCCATACTGCTCCTAGCCTTACTGGATTTGATGCCCCGAGGAACAAGTGCATTATTTAAAGCCAAAGGAACAGGACACTAGCCCAGATTTTCTGGGTGCCTCCAACTTTTTGGACGTTTCTATAGCCAGCTCCCTCTTGAAGCTTAGGCCCAAAGCTAGAAAAACCAGGATGCAGGTACTTGTCTCCATGGTTCTCCTTCTCACTCTGGTTTCTGGTATGGCTTACCCCCATATCTCCTTCTCCTTTTTTGGGGTGGTATTCATTCCTCTTTCCCACGATGAACTGGATGCAAGATGAAACACCGGCTTACCAAAAAGAAAAGATCTGAAAGTAGCATCTTTCTTAAAATGCCCACAATCAAGGGGACGCACAGAAATTAGCTCCATCGTCTACTCATCTACCATACATCCTGGGTCATGAGACAGGAGCACACTCTACCTAAAGGTGGCTCAGCATTACTCTACCAAAGGTGAGGATGTGTGTAGAACTACAGTGATGCACACCTTGTCTTGTTCATCTGTAGTTAATATTTTCCTAAATGCAGCCTGTTCCTCTCCCCA
Source organism: Carlito syrichta (assembly GCF_000164805.1). Lineage (NCBI taxonomy): Eukaryota > Metazoa > Chordata > Mammalia > Primates > Tarsiidae > Carlito > Carlito syrichta. The sequence goes on from NW_007260478.1 coordinate 83,966, forward strand.
TATTTAATGGGACACCTCCAGAGGGCAGGATGACCCTGGAGCTTCCTTGGAAAACTTGGGAGTAAGCCGAAAGTAATGTTGAGCTCTGGCCTGTGGGTGTGACTTCCTCCAAGCCCTCAGGAAAACATTTCGAAGAATGATGGTCCTCAGCTTCTTTGCCTCCCTACTGTCATCCTATCCTTTCACTTCCCGCCCCAGGGCAGTCTTGCAGTTTCGTAGGATTGATTTCCTTACACTCAACAATATAGCACAAACTGTAGCGAGTTACCCAGGAAAGAATGCATCCAGGTTGCCTTCCTCAGCATTTGAAGCCTTTAGGTAGGACTCAGATCTTGCCTAAATCTTGTCTGGTCCCTGATCCAATAGGACCTAGAAATTACCTTTATTGATGCATTGGGGTGATGACAAGATCACTTCTACTCTCTACATTCATGAATGCTTTGCAGGATGTGTGTTTGTGACTCACTCCAGCCATTTGGAATGGAAGCCAAGCAACAGCAGAGAGTAGCTGTTGTTATTGAACCAAACTTGGACCCGCCAGTAATGCTAAACACTGACACTGGGATTTGCAATAAGGGAAAATGAGGCATTTATTGCAGTGCCAAATAAGAAGAATTGGGCAGCTAATGCTTAAGACTAAAATTCCCCAATAGCTTACACGTAAGGGTTTTTAAAGGCAGAGCAGCAGAGGTTATAGGCAAGGTCATAAATTAATATATGGATGCTATGCAATTGGTTTAACCTAAAAAGATGGGATATCTCAAAGTGGGGACTCACAGGTCATAGGTGGACTTAAAATTTTTTTTTTTTGAGTTGGTCTTGCTCTGTCCCCTGGGCTGGAGTGCAGTGGCATGATCATGGCTCACTGAAACTTAGACCTCCTGGTCTCAGGTAATCCTCCTACCTCAGCCTCCTAAGTGGCTGAAACTACAGGTGTGCACCACTATGCCAAGATAATTTTTAAATTTTTTTTGGTAGAGATTCGGTCTTGCTATGTTGCCTAGGCTAGGATTCAAAGATTTTCTGGTTGGGACAGGATAAGCTTTGTCTAAAAACTTGGGGGTAAGCTGAAAGTGGTGTTGAGCTCTGGCCTGTGGGTGTGACCTAGGCTAGGATTCACAGATTTTCTGGTTGGGACAGGATAAGCTTTGTCTAAAAACTTGGGGGTAAGCCGAAAGTGGTGTTGAGCTCTGGCCTGTGGGTGTGACTTCCTCCAAGCCCTCAGGAAAACATTTAGAAGGATGGTCCTCAGTTTTTCCTTATCTGAGGTCTATGTGCCAGTGGATGGAACTTTCCATTTGGTGGGGGTTTAGGTTTCTGATCTACAACTCAGAGACATATGTTAAGATGTTATCTTTAGTTTCTATAGGGACTCTAACTTCCTTGGCTACTGCTTTAACCTATTATTACCTTCTTCCTTATCAAGTTGCTCATTTGCTTCTGAGGGATGACCAGGTACCTGGAATTTCTCTTTAGGGAACTCTCAAGATTTTCCTTGATTTCCATGCTTCAGACCCTTAGAGGGGTCCGTGTCCTGCTGCATTCCCCCAACCTCAGCATGGAAATCAAAGAAAATCTTGAGAGTTCCTTCAAGGCAAATTGAAGGCACCCAGCTAGCTCTGAGAGGTAAATGAGCAACCTAATAAGCAAGAAGGTAATAATAACTTAAAACAATAGCCAAGGAAGTTAAAGTCCCTATAGAAACTAAAGATAGCATCCTAACATATATCCCTGAGTTGTTTTTCAGAAACTTAAACCCCTACCAAATGAATCTTCTGGCATTAGACCTCAGATAAGGGGAGACTAAGGACTGAACTCTATCATTCTTTGTTCTGAATTTTTTTCCTGAGGAACCTGGAGAAAGTCACACTCATGTGTCAGACCTTTTCTGCTGACCCCAAAATTTTAAACAAAGTTTCTCTGCCTTAAGCAATTGCAGATCAGGAAATTTTTGAATCTACCTGTGACCTATAAGCCCACGCTTCACAATATCCTGTCTTTTTTAGGTGAAAGTACAACTTCCATGTGCTGATTTACAATTTCGCCTGTAACTTCTGCCTTCCTGATATCTCCCCCTGCCTTTAAAAAGTTTTGCTTGGCCAGGCTCGGTGGCTAAGGCTGTAATTCCAGCACTTTGGGAGGCTGACCTCAGTGGATTGCCTGAGCCCGTGGGTTTGAGACCAGCCTGAGCAACTTGGCGAGACCTCGTTTCTACAATAAATCAAAAATTAGCCGAGCGTGGTAGCCGTGCCTGTAGTTCGCACTACTTGGAAGGCTGAGGTAGAAAAATCGCCCGAGCCCAGCGTGCCACTGCTCTCCAGCCTGGGCGATGGAGTGAAACTCCAACTCAAAAAACAAAAAAACCAAAAAAAAACCCCTTTTGCTTTCAAACCATCAGGGTGGTTGAGTCTAAAGCATGAGCTGGCTGATTCTCCTTGCTTGGTGCCCTGCAAATAAATGTCCCCCTCTCTCCCGCTGCAAACCTCAGTGTGGATGTTTGGCTTTACTGTGCCAGGCAAGTGGACCCCAGTTGGGTTCAGTAATAGATGGGGTACAGCTGAGGAAAGGACATAAACAGTATCAGTGACTTTTCTTTCTTGGACTGTTAGCTTGTTAGGAACTAAGATATCCCCTACTCACCTATTCGTCTTTCAGGATTCAGTCTCACATGTGCCCCTGAGGTTTTCCCCTGACACCTCTACACACACACAGAAATACAGCCTGTCCTCTCTTGTAGTGACAAAGCCTATCTGAACAAGGGGCACCCAAGTTAGAGTTATCACATTGTTTCACCCTTTGTTCACAACTCATTTTCCTTCCACTAAAAAGGTTCTTCTTGGGGCAGTTTTTGACCAAAAAGAAAGAAAATGAGAGAAAATTAATGTAAATAGAGAGTTTATCTGAACCAAGTTGAGGACTGAGATCTGGGAGCATAGGTTTAAGTTGTCCTAAATATACACTCCAGTTATCAACAGCTACAGGTAAGTTTTTTCTTTTTTAAATTTCAGTAGCTTTGGGGGATACAAATAGTTTTTGGTCTGGGCTTTACTAGTACCCCTCACCTATGCACATTGGTGATATTTTGGTCCTTCTATTCCTTCCCCCGTCCCCTTTTTGAATCTCCAATGTCCATTATATCATTCTCTATGTCTTTGCCTATCTTTAGTTTAGCTCCCACTTTTGAGTGAAAACATGCTGTGTTTGCTTTTCTGTTCCTGAGTTAGTTCACTTAGGATAATGTTCTCCAATTCCATCCAATTGCTGCAAAAGACATTATTTCATTTTTTTGACAGCTGAGTAGTATTTAACAGTGTATATATGCCACATTTTCATTGTCTACTGATCGATTGATGGACATTTAGCTTGATTCCACATGTTTGAAATTGTGAATTGTGATGCAATGAACATGTGGTACAAGTGTCTTTTATACAACAACCTCTGTTCCTTAGGGTAGATACAGGTAAGTTTTTAAAATAATACAAAAATGCAATTCCTAAGTTGTTCACCAAGAATTATCACACAGATTATTAATTGGCTATACACTGTTCTTTGTGTTATAAATTCCAGAAGCATGAAGATAATAAGTGAGGGAGCTAGTCAGCTAGAACAAAATGACTTTAAAGAATTGTCGCCAGGCATGGGTTTAGGGGGCATGACTAAAATCCCATGCTCATGTTTCTCTGGACCTGATAAATTTTGCGTATCTCACATTGTTCAGACTGTTCTGACTTTTCCTTTTCTCAGAAACCGAATCTTGGTTACCTGGGGATCGTCAATTCCTTGTGGAGGAGTTGATCCAGAATTGGGGCTTGGAAAGTGACAAAGAACATGTGAAATGTACTAGAGATATATCCTGATGAGGAGCCTGAACTTCTTTGATCATGGACCCTGCATGTCCCAAGTGTCATGTAAAGGGTAGAAATGAAACTGCCTACAAAGTTAATAAAGGGCCATGAAATAAAAACTGTCAGAGACCTGAGCCCTGCAAAGGTGCAGCTATGGTTAGAAATTAATAGATCTAGCTGGGCTCGGTGGCTCAGCCTATAATCCCACGCCTTTGGGAGGCTGAGGTGAGTGGATTGCCTGAGCCCGCGGGTTTGAGACCTGTCTGGGCAACTTGGTGAGACCCCATCTCTACAATAAATCAAAAAATTAGCTGGGCGTGGTAGCGCGTCCCTGTAGTTCCAGCTACTTGGAAGGCTGAGGCAGAAGGATTGCCAGAGCCCAGCAGATAGAGGCTGCAGTGGCCAGAAGTGGCCACCACACTCCAGTTTGGGCAACAGAGTGAGACTCCAACTCAAAAAAAAAAAAAAAAAAAAT
>NW_007260478.1:88341-105454 GCF_000164805.1 Carlito syrichta
AAAAAAAAAAATTAATAGATCAGTTGGTTTGTACATGAACTTCAACAGAGAACAACTGATTATCTTTATGTCTTGACCCCTGGGGAGCTGCTCATGAGATTTAAAAATATTCCCTTAAACAATGAACCATCATATCTACCTGATGGCATTTTTAAACTTAATGACTGAAGGGCATGAGTTGCTTTGATCACTAGAGGTTTCCCCTCCCACATTCACATCTGTTGGTTTTCCAGATTATAACTTCCCCAATTGTTCCTATAGATAACATAAACCTAAGACTGGTGTTTGAGATGTTTGTCAGATTCTGCATTGTGGCAGGCCTTCTAACACCAATAAGACCAGTGACTTATGAACTCCACCCAGAGACTGGCTTGGCCCAGGAAGACAATCTCAACATCTCTATGATTCAATCTCCAGCCAATTAGCCATCCCCTAGCCTCTGCCTGCCAAATTGCCTTTAAAACCATTAGCCTCTGAATTCTCAGGGAAACAGATTTGAGAAATATCTCCCATCCTCCTCACTCAGCTGCTTTGCAATATTAAACTCTTTCTCTATTGTAACAACTGTATCAGTCTCAGTTTTTCTGGGCAGTGGGTATATGAACCTGGTTGGGCTGTGACAGGAAATTTCACATCCATTTTCTGTGTGTGGTGATGAACCTGGTATGGCCAGAGTCACAGACATGAAAGTATTCACCCAAACCATTTTGAATTAAGAAAGATATGTTTATTAAAGGGAAAGTATGTTGTGAAAGGCACAATGGGCAAAGGCAGCAGGGTTTTTTTGTCATCTGCAGAGAGGCAGGGGTTAGAGGGCTATTTTTATAAGAGGGATCTCAGGGTTTAGTGGACCGGGAATTGTCTTTGTGGAAAGTTTGCAAAAGGAAATTGCCAGAGGTTTGTGAAGTGGCTATTGATTCGATGTGCTGATTTGCAATTTTGCCTGTAACTTCTGCCTTCCTGAAATGTTCCTGAAATGTTATGTTTTGTTTCTTTGAGATTTGGTTAATTGTTAAAAGCAGCAATAGTTAACAAGCAACAAATGGTTACCTACTTCTTGCTTACTGCAAATGCTTTACAGCTGGCTAACCAGCCTTATGACTCTTGCTGTTATCAGTAGGTTTCTTTGTAACATTTGGAAAACTCATCCTGAGACTTTTTTTCCTCAGTACAATTTATCCATTTGATGCGGCCTAGTCGGGCCTTATATTCCACCACACCACTGACCTGCAGGATAGGCTAAAAGGGTAAAGAGATGAAGAGCAGAGCCACGGGCCTTGATTCTTCTATCTTGCTGGGATAAACAGCATGTTAAGGAGAAAACTGGACTGGAGTGAGTGAGTGTTAAAAGATCTCAAGTGTTTGGTTGCTCCTCTGTCTTGAAGGTACTGAGATGACAAGAACCACTGGACTCTGAAACTGATCCAGATCAGTTCCATTTTTTAATCCCTCCTTGCTGGTAAATGCCTTTATTGCTGGAAAGAGTTCTTATGGTGCCAATCTATAAAAAAGTGAAGCCCAAAGTCTCTCCTGGGCACTTATTATGTACAAAGAAAGCACTGTACTCCCCTTATAGCGAGATACATTATTTTAGGGAGTGTTTCTCTCATTGGTGCCAACAGTCTATTCCTGCATCTAGTTTTGGCTGTGGAGCATTCATCAGTTGGAAATGAATTGTTTTGCAGCTAGAGTTGCCAATTGTCTGGCTTGGGGTTAGGCTGTCTGGTTTAAAGCTGGGTCATCCAGTTCTGGAACACATGGTTCAGAATGCCTTTGGAAAGGGCACGTTAAATGCAAATCACCTGGTTTTGGTGAGTGGGCTTGCATAACAACAAACTCTGTAGGTTCCATTGTTCTGCTTGTGTCTGAGTGTCTGCACTGAAAAGGATATTCAGGAAAGCCCTTGAGGGGAAAGTCTAGGATGCTTTCAGGAGCTGGTTCCCAGAGGTTACTTTTAGCACCCACAAATTTGAGTATTTTTTAAAAAATTATACCAGTTTAATTTTAATGTAGTGATGGGTTTATAATTTTTTAAAGTTTATTTTTAATTTGTGAAGTTTTATTAGTAGAGTAGGAAACTCTTCTATTCCTAAATCTGGGTCCCTATCCATGGCTTAACTTCTAAATAAATGTCTCCTGCTTGCATCCTCTTATTCTTTTTGTTTTTTTCATGAGTTAGCTGAGTAATAACTGAAATTTAACTGTGAGTCCTTTTGTGGTGGATGAAAAATCCCACATAGGAAATGGTACCACCAGCAATGGGTCAGTCGGTTATGTTGGGCAAACGTAAGGAAACTTACTTTCTTTCACAAAAGGTTAACCCACCAGCAGGAAGCAATTGGTGGGGAAATTGGATTTGGGGAGGAGTTGACTTATTTTCTGTTGGTGAACTTTAGCCCAGCACATCATGGAAAATGCCAGATAATAAATGAAACTACAAGAGGTTAGAAAGCTATACTTTCTTTTTAGACAGTAAAGACCATGAGGGCATATGTGATTTCAAAGATTTGGTAGACCTATTTCTGAATTGGAAGCAAGTTGGTTTCAATCACTTAAGAGGGTATGATGAAAAGATGGAAAAAAAAAAAAAAAGAGGGTATGGTGGACCAGGAACATTACTGGTGTTCTGTCACTGGCTGTGGTTAAGTAGGGCATGGAAAGTAATCCCCTGGAATGCAGGCAGACCATACTAAAACTTCAAATTGTCCTTATTGATCTCATTCTTATAAAATATCTAAGTTTTATGTTGTTTTACAGCATATCGAAAGGATACACTTGGGGAATAGAGAGAAGAGGAGAAGGCAGGTGGTTGGATCAGGATGAAAAGAACTGGAGATGCAGAATACCTCAGAATTCAGAGGTTTCCTTTCCATTCTGATAATGGAAATGTGGTAGCATTGGGAGGATTCTGGAGAGAGAGAGTAAAAAAGATATTTTGTTAGACAATGACTATGTGACAGGTGCTGGGTTATGGGTTATTTATTCTTGTTCTATCACTGCATATACAACTTACATACAAACTTATACTTTTATCCATTTGTTATTCATCTAATGAATATTTCATGTAATCTTCGCAAGCAACTTGAGAAGAAGGTTTTAATTTGCTTGAGTTTACAACCAGGACGTTCAGGCTTAAGGCTGTTAAGTAATTCACACAACGTGGCATGATTTATACTGCAGCAATTCTCATTCTTGAGTGAGTAGGATTATAGTGTAGATTCTTGAGTTCCTTTCAAAAAGATGCTGCTTCAGTAGGTTGGTGTTGGCTACTAGTCTGCATGAAACAGGGAGATTGTTCAAGAATGTATTTGTAGAATCATAAAACAATTTGTAATTTGTTCTGGTTTTTTTTTTTTTTTTTTTTTAGTTGGATTCTCACTCTGTCACCCAGGCTGGAGGGCAGTGGCACAGTCATGGCCACTGTAGCCTCAACCTGCTGGGCTCAGGCGTTCCTTCCAATCAGTTGGAACTACAGGCACGAGCCACCATGCCCGGCTAATGTTTTGATTTATTGTAGAGATGAGGTCTCACCAAGTTGCCCAGGCTGGTCTCAAACCCGTGGGCTCAGGCAATTCTTTCACCTCGGCCTCCCAAAGTGCTGGGATTATAGGCATGAGCCACCGCACCCAGCCTTTCTTTATTTTTTATATTTCATTTATTTAGAGTTGTGGGGTACAAGTGAGGATTTACTACATAAGTGGGTTGCATGCAGGTGAAGCTTGGGCTTCTAGGGGGTCCTCTCTCCCTCTGTTAGTGGACCAGGTACCCAGTTTGTTGCCCCCCTTCCTGTCTCCCTCCTCCCCCTAGTAGTGCCCAGCATCTGCTGTGCTTGTATGACCAGTGCTTAGGGCCCACTTATGAGTGACAGCTTGCAGTATTCAGTTTTTTGTTTCTGTGATAGTTCACTTAGTATGATAGTCTCCAGCTGCATCCGTGCTGCTATGAAGGCCATGGTTTTTTTCTTTTTTATGGATGCATAATATTCTATCATGTATATGTACCAAATTTTATTTTCCCTGTTCTGGTTTTCTTTAATCATTTATTGCAGGTGCCCAAATATCCAGCCACAGCTACTTCTCTGTTCCTTAGACTGATACCAAGGACTTGGTTTGACAATTCAATCAGCTCAATCTTGTTTTACTGGCATTAAAAGCAAGGAAGCAAGCAAACAAAACAAAACCTGAAACCACTGTCATGACTAAATTCCAGGGTATCAGTTACATCTTAATTAGTTCATCTTATTTTGATTCAATGGAGTTGACAAAAAGTGACTAAGTCTATGTTTGTAGATCCCATTCTCAATGGCAGAGCTTTTTATTGTAGAATCCCCTTATCTGCATGTCTGACTCCTCCTGGCAGATAAGTGCCTCAAGAACAGGAATCATGTTTTGTTTATCTTTCTATGTCCCACAAAGTGCCTAGCAGAGTACCTGCATTTATTGAGTGAAAATATGTGTGTTAAATCCTTTTCTTCCTACTATAGATTTCAAACTACAGGTCGGGGCATTTCACGTGCTACTGGTGGTTAATTCGTTTGCCTAAAACTATAATTCATTGGCTTTCATAGCTTTCTTGGCAGTGTGGTAAGAGATATTCACAGGTTCTAAGAAACATATGATGCTATTTAGTCCATTTAGGCTAGCTGTGTGGTTTCAGATTTTTAGGTATAAAAATTTCTCTCTTCCTTTTAATGAAATGTGTGCAAAATTGGAGAACAAGGTAAAAGGATGAATAAATTAAGAAAAATTTTTCTCTCAAATGCTCAGATACTGAATTACAATTCCTTTTACATAATCACTGGATTTTTATGAAAAGAAATGGAGGTGCTCCTTGAGAAAGCTCTGGAAAGCTTTGGAAACTCTAGATAACAGACATAAAGGACCTTTTTTTGTTTTGTTTTGTCTTTTTTTGTTTTGATTTATTGTAGAGATGCGGTCTCACTTTGTTGTATAGGCTGGTTTCGAAACTGTGGTCTCAGGCAATCCTCACGCCTCCGTCTCCCAAAGGGTTGGGACTACAGGTGTGAGCCCCCGTGCCCGGCAATGGGTATCTACTATGCTCTGGTCACTGTTTTAGTTGCAACAATCCTATGAGGCAATTATCACCTTTTTTACATATGAAAAACTGAGGTCCAGAGAGGCTTAGGAACTTGTCCAAGGTCATCTGGTCAGTCACTGGTGGAGCCAGATTTGAACTCAAATGCTCTGATTATTCACTCCAATTCTACTCCCTCTTGATGGCTGCATACTACTCCTTTGTATGAATGTACCTTAATTTATTTAGACAGTCCCCTATAATTAGCCCATTTATTTTTGCTATCATAGCCAGTGCTATAATCAACATATGTATAGATATGTTTGCACATGTGTGTGATTACCTGTAAGGTAAGTTCCTAGGAAATGGGAACACATACACATTTGATAAGCATTATTGTACTTAGTTTCCTTTTAAAAATAGTTTACTAACTTACAGTCCCACTAATAATGTAGGAGAAGGTGCTGATTCCCTTATATGTTCTTCCACAAAGGGAATTACCAAACATAATATGTGCCCATATAATAAGTTTAAAAATGATATAGAGGCTATATTTAATTTTTCATTTAAAAGTCTTTTTCATTTTAAATATTTTAAAGAAATAATTGCTTCCTTCTCTAAGCTGTTCTTTGTCATGAAAGAAAGAAAGCCTTCACTCTTGTTTCAGAAATCTATAGATTCTTGTTACCATGGAGCCTGGGTAGAAATTGGCACTTGTTTCTACCTATCTGGCTGGTTGTGAAACCTCAGAACCCAGGGCAAGGATGTTTCAGGAGGGCGGAGTTAGCGATGTACTGGAGATCAGCTTGCTCTGGTTATACAGTTATAATGGAAACATATTTGATTTCAGTTCTTAAGTGGTAAATCTGATGCAATTCCTGGAAAATCCCTAAATGACTTTAGGCATATTTGAAAGGAGCCATATTCTTCTTTTTAAAAATAGACACAAACCAAAGTATTTTGTTTTCATCTAATCTTGACTTAAAAATCAGAAACCCTTACAGCAATTCCAATTCATTTCCTTTGTGCATTTGTTCTTTGATATCTTAGGGTTAACGTTTGCTTTCTCCGCATTGAAATTAAGGACATTGGGGAAGAGGTGTCTTCGTTCAGTACACTAAATGTTGCGTGAGTGTGCTTAGCTTTCATCCATAAGGGAGCATATCGCCTCTTGCGATGATTAAAAAAAAAAACCCACTGCTAATTCTTTCATCTCTGTGAAAACAGGTGGGAACTGCAAAGAAGTTTGCTTATCTCACTCAGTCAAAGGATGGTAAAAGTTTAGTAAGTAGACCTGGTAGCTGGTATCCCCTTCCATTGTTCATTCCAATCTTCTGAATTCTCGATTCCCATAGAGGAAGCCATCCCCAGAAGCCATCTCTTGGGAGCTTTCTTTTGTTTCTCCAAGATTAACCAGTTCTATCCTGAAAGCAGTAGCAGGCACCCAGAGGAGGAGAGGTTCTTCAGGGCTTTCAGCATTTTCCCAAAGAGTATTTCTCTCCCCCCATCCCATGTCTCACTGGTTGTGAAGCTTCTTTCTTGCATTGTCTTCCTCTTTTTCTTATGAGATGCAGATTCTGATTGCTATCTAGCAGCTTCCGGTAGTGGTAAGTGGTCAAGAGTGTTTTTCCGGGAGTTGATCTCAGGTCCCCTAGAGACCCAGTTTGTTTTCTATGTAATTACTAGAGCTTTCAGAATAGCCTTGCTTTCCTCATTGAGATGGTCATGGAGAGAATACCTGTTTGATCTTTCTGCATTGCTGGAAATCTCCCTTTTTACTAGGTCCAGGTTGTGGTGAGTAGGTGGGTAGCACTGAGTGACTAGTGGGATCAAATGGAGATTTAGCTCTGGACTGGTTGGAACTTTCTGTTATTTTTTTTCCAGATTTCTGTTTTGTTTTGTTGTTTTTATCTAGGTGGCTAAGGTTTAGCAAGTGTTCTTTATTATTGTCTTCTTGCTAAAAAATAAATTTTGGGGAAGTTAGTTGGGAATGAAAGTTACGACATTTCTTTTTTGTTGTTTGAAATACAATTTTAATTCAATGACCAGTGGGAGTAGCATAAGTGTTCATTTCTTCTTGGTTTGCGAATCTCTGTCACTTCCACTGGTAGTAGTTGGTTTTATTTATTTCAGGGGGTTTGAGTCTAGTGCTCCTATTAGGGATACTGTTTATTCTATGATCAGAGTTGAACAGTTTGCTTTGTGTTCCTCTGAGGCTTGAGGGTTATGGTCTCAGTGCTGAGATTTATTTGAACAGAAAAATTTATCCTTCTGGCTGTTTTGTTGATAGGCAAGAGTGTTTCAGATCCTTGGTTAACTATTCGCTGTTTCCAAGAAAAAGGAAACTGGTGAGAAACATTAATTGGGGATGAAGCCTTATCAGAAAGGAGAGGAGGAAATAGAGGTTTTGTATGGGATTACCAACATCTGTGCTCACGAAGCATCATCTTTTGCTCAAGTGTAGCACCAAGCTGGTCTTTACTGTAAAATGTAAACTCAGAGTGCTTTTATTTTATTTTATTTTCTACATTTATTTTTAATCGATACATAATAACTGTACATATTTATGGGATGTGTATAATATTTTGATACATGCATACAAAGTGTAATGATCAAATCAAGGTAATTAGGGTATTTATTACCTCAAATATTTATTATTTCTTTGTGTTAGAAAACACTCACATCTTCTAGCTATTTTGAAATATACAGTGAATTATTGCTAATTATAGTCACCCTACTCTGCAATCAATTATCCAACTGTATTTTTGTACCCATTAACCAACTTCTCTTCATTCTCTCTCACCCCCTCATCTCCCCACCACTCTTTCAGCCTCTAGTAACCATCATTGTAACCTCTACCTCCACGAGATCCACTTTTTTATCTCCCACATATGAGTAAGAACATGTGATAGTTATCTTTCTGTACCTGGCTTATTTCATTTAACGTAATGTTCTCCAGTTCCATCCATGTTGTTGTAAATGACAGTTTTATTTTTTTTAATGGCTCAGTAATATTCCATTGTGCATATGCACCACATTTTCTTTACTCATTCATCGGTGGACACTTAGTTTGCTTCCAGATCTTGACTATTGTGAATAGTGCTATAATAAACATGGGGATATAGGTATCTCTTCGATGTACTTACTGATTTCCTTTCTTTGTGTATATGCCCAGTAGTGGGATTCTTGGATCATATGGTAGATCTATTTTTAATTTTTGAGGAATCTCGGAGTGATTTCTTTTCATCTATAATTATCTATCTTGTGCCTTTATATTGTCTCATCATGCACGAATCTTTAAAAATGATGGGTCAAGTAATTTTTTTGTACCCCTGGAGGATTTATTTTGTGCACAAGAGGATTTGGTTTTGTTCATATGTGGCGAATTAGAAATTTCCATTTGCTAGGAAAAAACTTAACCTAACCATTTAAAAGTCCATTGGAAATTGTAGCTCTCCATGAAATAAAACTTTCCGATATGTGTAATCTAGATCCTTGTATGAGGATGAGAGGCTAGTGTTTATTTTTAGGATTTTCTATGAAAAGATAGCAAAGATAACTATAACCTTTTAGTAATACATATTAAAATAAATATTAATACATTACTGAATACATATTAAATATAAAATTAAATATCATTGACCATAATATTTTTGGAAGCATGTTTCTTCCTTACTTTGAGGCTACCTTTCTTTCCTCCTTTTATTTACTCAGCTAAGGTTTGTTGAGTGTCTACCCTGTGCCAGCTATCATTGCTCCCCCATCTCCTTCCGTTCCGACTATGAGAGTAACCTTCCTAAAATCTCTGGCAGCCATGGACTGGCATAGAGACATAAGGGAGCAATGAAAATGAACAAGGTGTTGGATTGTAATTGTACATTCTACCTCTTCTGCCTCTCCTTGACCTGCAGGATCAACCACAGGATCTTGACTATCATTGCTCTGTGTCATCTCATCTATAAAGCGGGGATAATGATAGTCCCTACCCATAGAGTTTTGGTGAGGATTGGATGAGGTAATACATGTCAAGTGCTCAACACAAGGCCAAGTATCAGTGAATGGCAGTGATGGTGAGGACAATAATGATAATGACACTGTCTTTCAGAATCCAGTTCCTACCTACCTTGCCAACCCCATATCACTCCACACTCCTCCCATGCCCCAGTGATCTGGTTGCTATGACTATCACTGCTCCCCAAACCGTTTCTTCCTTTTCACACCTGTTCTCTCCTCATGCCATTCTTTTGGTCCGTCCTTACCTTGTTTTATTCAGCAAACTCTCTTCCTTTTCTAAACGACTCAACTCAGAATCGTCATCTGTGAGGTTTCAGCTGACTCTGCAAAGCAGGCTTGGTAATGCCCTCCCCCTGCCTCCACAGTTCCCCAGTTTTTCTTCTACCATTGCCTTGCTGCACCACTCTAGTGATCTTTTATGTGTCTCTCTGCTCACATCTTCTTCAGACAGTGGACTTTTGAGGGGCAAGGAGTGCATCTTTGCCTCCCTTGTGCCCAGTCCAGGTTAGACATTGGGTAGGTGACTGATAAGTGTTCGATGACTGAATGCCAGTAGAGAGAGGAGATGGCTCTCAAATATGGTAGACAGTCTTCTATATGTGGAGAGTTAAAGAATAAATTTCAAGAAAAATGAAAATAATCATAGTCTTCCTTTATTGAGTACTAACTTTGTGGCAGGAAGCATTGTGCTAATTTCCTTATAGGCATGGCTTGATTTAGGTTTCCTAATGATCCTATGAGTTACTCTGTTCGTATCTACACATGAGAAAACTAGGGCTTAGAAGGGAGGGGAACTTGCTTGAGGTTCAGGGCTAACAGGAGTGAACGTGGGCAGACTGACTCCAGCACTGGGGGAGCAATAGGGAAGTGAGAAGGGGAAGGAAGATGGCCAAACCCAGGGAGACATGTCTGAGAGAGAAAAGACATGATGAGGGCAAGGAGGGAAAATGCGCAAGAGAGCAGCAACAGCAGGCTAGGAAAGGAAGAAAAAGGAAAGAGAAAAGAAAACCAGGAGACCAAGAAGAAAAATGAGCAGGGGATACAATTTTGTGTCTGGGTAATGGCCGCATACTTAAGAATATAGACAAACTTCAGTGTTGATAAGGCAACTCACAACAATATAGCTTACACAGGAAATATATTAATTTATTGTTGAGGTAATTAGGCATACCTGTGATTGCTAAGCAATGTATAAATTTGGCTATTCTAACCATTACTTTTACATACATGCACACACACAGATTGGCTTAAATAGAAGCTCAGGAAACTGATGATAGAAAAAAGAAAGAAAGTTTTATTAATTAAAAATGTGTAATCTAACTGTCAGGAGGACTAGAATGACTAATGCATTCTTTCCCTGTGGGCAAGCTTCTGTGGGAAACTCAGTGATTACCAACTAGTTGCTGGGTGAGCATGGAATCTGAGCAACAGGAATTAACTCTAAGAACTTGATTGCTGAATGACCTCAGATCACTCATGGAAAGCCTTTAATCCTTTGCTTAAACTGTTGTCACCTACACCTAGTAGTATGCATTTTCACTATCAAGAGAGTCCTTGTGGAATCATAACATGTACAGGACTCCCTTTTCTTCACACAGCTGCTTAAGCAGCGTTTCCAGCTTGGATGTTCTGTTATCATCACTTCAAGCTCAAGCTGTCTAAAAACAGCTCTTCATTTTCTCTGTACAGATTGACATCTTCTTTTGAGTTTGCCGTTTTTTTCATTAGAAGAACTATTTTCTGTGACTAAGATTCAACACCTAAACTTGAAGCGTAAAAATAAACAAACAAAAAAACTTCATGGAAGTGTAGTTTTCAGTCTTTTTTTTTTTAAGTACTCATTGCATTTAAAAATAAATTAATATATATATAAACCCCTTAGTTATTATTTCTGTTATTTTTCTCTCTCTTACTACTTTCTCACACCACTCAAAAAAAAAAAAAAAAACAAAACAACAAAACACCACTAGGACTGTCACACAAAGAAACTACCATTTTAATCCCTTGCATAACATGAAGCCAAGGATGAGATAAGACTTACCCAGCAGCTTTTAATCCATTTCTTTTGCTTTGGGGCAATTTTAAAGAAGGATAACTTATTCTTGTAAATGTTGTTTGCTTCTGTACATGTAAAGGGTTAGATTTCAAAATCCTAAGTTCCTAATTCTAGGGCTAGATTTCACTTTAGCAAACAGTTTTCTCTTGGCTGATTTGTTTCCCTTATTTCCTTAGATCTTCACTGATCCAAAAGTTCGACAAAAAATGACTTTTTCTTTACTCCGTCAACTTTTAGAGGTGCAACGAGTGTCAGTGGGAATATTTTGGTGAGTTGATAAATGTACAAGAATGAAAGGAATAAATTTTGCTTCCTCAGAGTTAGAGTACAGAGGGGAACCCCCCAAACCAGAATTTATTTATAAATAATTGTGTATTTATTCTTACATGTTTAAACTTTAGTCATCTTCAAAGTACACTCCGTTTGATGCAATATACCTGTCAAGACGCTTTTTCCACTGCTCAAAACAGTTTTTGAATTCATCAGTTTTTGATGCCTTGTAGTGCTTCTGCTGTTTTAAGTTTCATCTCTTTCACATGAGCAAAAACATTTTCCTTTGAGGACTTTTTTCATCAGAGGAAAAAAAAGTTGCTTGGGGGAAGACTGGGTGAATAGGGAGAGTGGAGCATGGGGTTCATGCTGTTTTTTTGGGGGGGTCAAAAACTGTTGAACATTCAGCGTGGTGTGGGCAGGTGAGTGAGTGGTTGTGGTAGAAGAACCAGTCACCTGTTTGCCACAACTTGGGACATTTCTTCTGCAAATCATGGCACAAATTGTCAATCAAAGTATTTATCTGAATGTTTTGAGAAAGTTGAAGGTAACTGAATTTTAAACATGTAAGAATAAACATACAATTTTTAATAAGTAAATTCTGGTTTTTTGGGGGTCCCTCCCTGTAGTATCTGCTACATTAGTACAAATTCTCCATAAAATATAACTGGATTGTCCTTGTAATTAGAAAAATATTGCATTAAAGGAAACATAGACTTGAATGCTATTTCTTATTTTTTGGGGTGTTACTTTATGTTTTAGAGAGTAAAAGCACTTGAATAAGATCTTTAATAAGAGACAACTTCTAAAAATACTGATTATAAAAAAAAAGGGACAACTTCTGGGAATTTGCTTAATTCATACAATAGTGAATATACTATCACTCTGGATTAGTTATGAAGTACGGGATATTTTATATAGAAGCAAAAATGCTTAAAATGTAAAAATGGATTTATTCAATATCTTCAAAACAAAAGGTTTCAAAGACACTTTGGAAGATGACAATAGAGAAAGTAAGAGTAACAGCATAGCTGTCTGGTTTAAAAGTAATTTTAGGAAGAAGATAGTATTGCTTTATGTTTGATCGTCTAGGAACTTTAAAATGAAAAGTGCTAGCAGGAAGATCTAAAGTAAGATAGAGAAAGGGTTTCAGAAATATTTTCTTTTAGTTACCTTTATATCAGTATACTGCTATACTGGTTGTAGCAAATCAGTAAGGAAAAAGAAATGATAAGCTGCCTAGTGTAGCAAATCAGTTAAGGAAAAAGAAATGATAAGCTGCCTAGTGGCCAGTACTCTTATTAACTTTCTGAGGGATGAATTTCTTCTGCCTGCGTTACCCCTGTCAGGGTGTAGGGTCCCCTTTGCCATCTTGCTTCAGGAATTATTCTTCCTCTTCTCTGCCTCAGGGACTCTGAGCCCACAAAACAGAACATGTTGACTTAGTCCCCAGGGAAAATGTTCAAGCCTTAACAAGTTGGCTTACAACTTGCTGATGAGCCTTTACCCCCCTAGCCAGATGGGGCCACCAGATAGCGATATCATTATCACAGACTTCATCATTCCCCTTCCTAACGCCATTTTGTATCTGTTGTTATGACTATTTTGTGAAACAAAAGCAATTTTTGTTTTTTTGTTTGTGAATATTTTGTGAAACAAAGAAATAACAAAGGAAGTCCTTCATGGATATAAATTCACTTTTGTTCATGTTATTTTTCACAGGAAGGTTGTACCTCCAAAAATCCTCTTTGGGTATCTTCATTTGCAGCTGTAGTGTCTCCTCACTGTCCTCCTCCCTCAAGGTTTGCTCATTCTTCCTCCCCTGCCCTTTTTTTTTGAGTTAGAGTCTTACTCCTTTGCCCAGGCTGGAGTGCAGTGGCATGCTTACAGCTACCCCAGTGTCAACCTGCTGGGCTCAGGCGATCCTTCAGCCTCAACCTTCCAAGTAGCCAGAACGACAGGTGTGGGCTACTATGCCCGACTAATTTTTTAATTTATTGTAGAGATGAAGTCTCACTAATTTGCCCAGGCTGTTCTTGAACCCATGGACTCAGGCAATCCCCTCACCTCGGCCTCCCAAAGTGCTGGGATTACAGACTTGAGTAACCGTATTTCTCCCTTCTTTATCTTCCTCTTGCTAACCCAATTTTACTCATCCTTGCAGTTCTTCATTGGCTGGAGATAGGGGTGAACTGGAGAATGGGAATCTACAAGAGGGATAGAACACCCCCAAAACTGCAGCTCCCCAGTGTGGGAAGGCAGATCTTAGACATTCTGGCACTTGGGTCTTGGGCCTAGGGTGTGGGAAGTTTCTAAAAGGGAGATGCCTGTTAGCATCTGGAAGCCTTTGCTCCATTTCTCATAGAAATTGAGAACATCATTCATTCATCATCTTTCATTCAGCAAATGTTTATTGAGCATCACTATGTGCCAGTCATGCATTAGATACTGGAGATACAACCATGGACCCCTGCCCTAATGAAGTCTGTGAACTAATGAGGAGTCAGCCAATAAAATAGCAGAATGCATTCTAGGGTGACAGGAACTCTGAGATGGGCAGTGCCAGGTTCTGTGCGAACACACAAGAAGTGCTCCTATCTCTGATTCGGTGGTCAGGGAAGGCCTCCTAGAGGAAGTCATATATAAGTTGATGTTGGACTGATGAGTAGGAGCCAGTCTGGTGAAAGGGGTGGAGATGGAGCTAGATGGTTACAGGTAGAGGGCAGAGCACGTGTGAAGGCCCCCACCTGGAAAGAAACCTAGTTGAATATTTTTGGAGTAGGCGTGAGGGGGTGTAAGGAGGAAAGGAATCGGTGAAGGAGAGTGATGAGAAATCAGGCTGAAAAGATTAAGGGGGACCAGGTTGTAGAATGTCCTACATGCTAGCATTTAGAATTTAGCATTCCCCCCGCCCCCAAGGCCAACAGGAGGTGTTGCAGGGTTTTTAGCAGGGGTATGTGCTATTTCCCTTTTGTAAAGACTGTGGCTTTGTTGTGAAGGCAGGGGACACGATGTGTCTGTAGATGGTGAAGAATGGAACAAGGGAGACCTGCTGGGAGAAACACAAGGAAAAGCAATCACTGATAGGCAGGGGTGGCATAGAGCTAATCTGCTGCCTGGGGCTGGAGTGTGGGGAGTAGTGAGGAGGGGGTCAGGGGAGTGGTCTTGGGCAACCTTAGTGGCAGCTGGTAGGAGGTATGGAGGGAGGAACAGGGGAGTTAATAATGGGTTTTATTTGAGGATCCATCCCTGCTTCTATCAGCGGCTGGTAGCAGCGCCCCATCTCCTTGCTTGGGTTCATAAATTTTAGTAACCTGGCCCTTAGAAAACACTGGGTCCTACAAAATATCCGGGGTCCTATTTGCTAGGCACACTCCAGAGGGTGATTTCAAGCTTCCAGACTCTGGAGGATTTGTAGTGGAGCAGTGGGCGTTGATGAACTTCCTCTGCAATCTCTTTTCTGGTAACTACTAAGCCATAAACATTGTTCTTCCCCTTCTCTGGTCTCCATATGACTGACCAGCTTCTTCTTTATGTATGTTTGCTGCATCTTGCCACACCATTTCACTGAGCAGAAAGCAAATTATTTCCCTTTCTAACTGAAAGCATGAATTTAGTACCTTCCTACCCTGCCATGTGTTTGCAAAGGTGAGTTTACTGCCATGGTTTATTGGGTTCTAGAAGTTAGAAATAATTTGTTTGCTCTTTATTTATTCATCCTAAATCTTTAATAGAGTTTACTATATGAAGGGAGTTAGACCACATGTAAGGAAAAAAATTAATGACATTATTCTGGCTTTTTTGAAACTAACTGCCAGGAGAAGACTAGACACATGAAAACAGAGGAACATTTTTGGATTGCTTTTTGTTTCCTCTAGGGCCTGACCAATACTTTCCTCTCACATGAAGCTCCCGAAGCTCAGCTGTGGTTCTCAGCTCTGGCTTGAGAAGGAATCACTGGTGGCACTTGAATAAAAGGCAGCTGCTGGAGCCTCACCCCTAAGACATTGTGATACACAGGATTTGTAATATATTAGAAAGTTTGACTCCACTTGAATGCGAAATGGAATGGCACACTGGTGCTTATTTACCTGGAGTTGTCCTGTATGGCCTTTATAATACAGATAGGTTATTTTTGTACAGAGTTATTCTTATCTGGTTATACTTAAGCCTGATACATTGAATCTGTTGTTCCTTATTGTTTCAATGACTTCCCAGTCATCTAGATTTGTCTAGGAAGCAAGTTGAAGGTTGTAAATTTATGGCTCCTGAGCATTTTCCAAATACTAATGTTGTGTACTTCTGTTTTCTGATGTAGGTCAACTGTTGAGTCCCTGTGAGAAATCAGGTGCAATAATGTTCTGCAGTAAAAAGAAACCTTTTGGTAAGTATTGAGTTCTTCAGATGCCACAAAGTGACCTTTTAAAAAATGTTTTTAATATTTTAGTGAAGGTGTTAGGTATCAAAAATCCCAGTAGGGGCCTCCACAATGTTAGGTCCAATGGGGGAGTGTCTGGTCTGTGATCTGGTGCCACTCAGAAGATTCAAAGAATTTTTGCCCAGAAGTTAGAATAGAAAATATAGTTTATTTAGAAAGTAAATTAGAGAGCGAGAGAGAGAGAAAGAGGATTCACCTCCCCAAGGTAGGGAAGGGGCCCAAAGCTAGGAAACATGGCAGCCATAGCTCAAAGAGTCACATGGACACACCAGAGTTTAACACCACAGTGGCTAGATAGTAAATTAGAAAGAGAGAGAGAGAGAGAGAGAGAGAGAGAGACAGACAGACAGACAGGCAGACAGACAGATAGGAGATTCACCTCCTCAAGGCAGGGGAGAAGGCCAAAGCTGAAATATGGCCTGGCCATAGTTCAAGGATCACATGGTCTCTTTCCCTACCTTGGGGAGGTGAATCTTTTCTCTCTCTCTCTAATTTACTTACTTTTTTTTTTTTCTGAGTTAGAGTCTCACTCTGTTGCCCAGGCTGGAGTGCAGTGGCACACTCACGGCCACCCCAGCATCGATCTGCTAGGCTCTGACAATTCTGCCTCTGCCTTCCAAGTAACTGGAACTACTGGCGAGTGCCACCACGCCTGGCTAATTTTTGATTTGTTGTAGAGATGAGGTCTCGCCAAGTTGCCTGGGCTGGTCTTGAACCTGCGGGCTCAGGCATCTCATTTGTTTTCTAAATAAACTATATTTTCTATTCTAAACTTCTGTGCAACTCTTTGAATCTTCTGCACAGCACCAGGTCACAGTGCTTTTCAAAGCAATGGCCAATGACTGCTTGAGGTCAAATGCTTTAAACCTTTCCTTGGAAGGAGGCAGGTCATTAAGGTGACTGGGTGACTGCCTGTTCCACATAATCACGAAGGGGACAGGTAAGCACAGGTACTGATGTCAGGCGATGGACGGCTGGTGGATGGGTGGGTCAGTCACATGACTACTGCCATGTTGATGGAATCTATGTCATGAAGGTCATGAAGGGCTGATAGATGAACTTCTCTGCAAAACTAGCCGGGGAGGGCATTGTAAAACAGTTATCAATAGCTAACTCTGAGAAACTGGTTCTATTCTTGGCTAATGAGTAGAGGGTAAATTAAGTGAACTGCTAGAAAATCATGACAAAGCTAAATGATGTTAAAATGATTGCTCATTGGGTATATCAACTCCATCTTCCTTTCTTTTTTTTTTTTTGAGTTGGACTCTCACTCTGTCACCCAGACTGGAGTGCGGTGGCCA